>NC_051861.1:102170032-102472115 GCF_015732765.1 Culex quinquefasciatus
CGTTGGTCAGCGGTTTGGAGTGCGTGCCTTTATTTACTTTTCGGTACAATTTATTAACTTCGGTTATTAAAATTATGAACCAAAAAAAAATATATTTTTTGAAAACTCCGCGGGCTTGTGATAAATGGCCGCGGTCAAATTTTACGACCCCCGAAAAAAGCCGAGTTTCGTAACGCAGGTTCCGTGCGCGTGCATCTCAACGGGGGATGATTCGGCGAAACCACCCAAGCTCCGGACATTCCGATGCACACGTGGTGCGGCGCGCCAAAACGCAACGGGCTGGTCACTCACGGAACTACCAGCGAGCGCGCCTGACCGTCCGAAGTTGCGTTGTGGTCAGCGCGGTTGCCATGGCGAGCCGAAGGGATGACGCCGCCGCCGCCGACTGGGATGAGTGTTGTCCCGCGGTGACACAGATTCTTGCCGGGAATTCGTTGAAGGATGGAAACTTTTGATAAGATGAGTTTAAGATATTTTAAGACGTCATCAGACGTCTGATCTGTAAATAATCATATTTTGAAAGAAAGTGAAAAACAAATAAGAAGTCGTCATCATTCGTCTGATCTGTCAAAATTTAGGATTTTTAGGACGTGTTCAGACGTCTGATCTGTCAAAAATCTTCAAACAGATGCTAGAAAGCGTCGCAGACGTCGATCTTCCAACGGAACTCTGGAAATCTTATCACTCTTTCACTATCAAAGTAGATCAAGAGCACCAGCTTCCGTTCTGGAATGTCGCCGTGGGCCGCCGTCACTTCGGCCGGGCGGCCAAACCGAGCCGCCTCCGAAGGGGGTTCTCATTCTCAGAGCGGTCACCTCGCGATAAAAAACCGATGTCCTGCGATGACCACCGGTCAGAGCTGGTTCGGGTGTCGTACGGTTCGGACTTGTGTGGTGCGTGTCGAGTCCGGTTCCGCCGCGCGGGGTTCTTGGGACGGTGAAGAAGGAAGGGGACAAGTGGATTAAAGCTTAGCGAGCGCCCCCAAACGAGGTTAATTGGATTATTTGGAACCAGTAGGCAGCAGTGTATGTGTTATTTGGGATGGTTCCGCCGGGTGAGATAGTCGGTCTAGTGTGGGTAATTGGGTTTGATTAGTGCGCGATGGAATCTAGGTCTTGCGGGGTTAGTGGGGTTGCCCCGAAGAATACGGATGTGTCGTGATTGAAACGGGAAGATTGTGAAGTGAAGGAAGTTCCTGAGGTTCCGGAGCTGGAAATACCCGCCGATCGATCAACCGGAATAACCATCCAAGCAGGCCCGCAACACGTTCAACCTTCCAAGTATGGACCGAAAAACGTTGCAAGCGTTTCTATTAGTCACTTTTTAAAATTAGGTTTCCACTTTCCACCATTACATGGGGCGCAAGAAAAAGGGCACTTCTCGGGGAGGAAGAAACGAGGGGTACGCCATTCAATCACTGCACGACATTTCTTCGTCCGCTCTTTTCTTGGCAACAAAGCCGCGGCCGCCCCTCCTATAGACAGCGAACGACATGCAAACAGTTTTGACCCAACTCCTCACGCCAAGCTAGAAGGCGAAGTGACCGGGGGTCTGCCGTACACAAATTGAGGCTCCCCCGGTCAAGAAATCAGAAGAAACGCCCTCCTCCTCGCGGTGTTTTTCCTTTGGACCGGTCGTCAAAGGAGTCGTTGATGGCGAGCAGAGGAAAAAAGTGAAAATAAAGAACCCCTCCTGGACGTAGTAAGCAGGTCAAAGTTGAATGAAATCCAAGCCGGCGGCGGCGAGGGGGCGCCTGGGACAGATCAGGGGCGTAGCGCCCTCCCCAGATATTGACAGCTATTTGTTTACGCACTTTTGTTGGCACGTCTTTAGCGTGCAGAAAGTGGGGCTTTTTAAAAGGTGAAAGTTGCCTTTTGTCCTGATCGGAGTCTAGAATTTCTCCTCGCGAGTTTGGCCCTGGTGAACCAGAAAAAACGACTCGTCATCGGAGTCTTCGCTATGAGAATCTCCGCCGAAGCCGCCCTGACGTGTGTTTGTTTTGGTTTCAAGGGGGGCAATTTTCCAAAATTAGCGGTGGTTTATGCGCGGTATCTTTCGCTGCGGAGGTTCCAAAAGTGGCATCGGGTGCAGTTTCGGTGCAATTTAAATTCTGGCCACTTTTAGATTGGGCCAATGCAGCAAACCAAGTTTTGACGCAAATTTGAGTCAATTTTGTTGGGCGTGCATCAACTGACAGCTTGGCATTGTTTACGTTTGATACACTCTGCACGCACGTTCAAAATTACTTAGTCTTCGTCCAAACCTACTCAGAAATGAGTAAAAGGGGGATCTGTCAGATTAAAACAAATTAAACTCAGAATTCAACGACAATTGGGTCCTAAAATGAAGCTTGGATTGCTGATATTATTGTTTACAGCGATAAAGCTTATTTTTCTGAGTACAATGACCCTTTGTACGACCACAATGAGTTTAAAATGGATTTTGAATCAATTTTGAAAAATTAACCTCGCGGTCCTTCTTGACAGAAAAGCTCCTACTTGACAGCTCGTTCCAAGGGGACCATAGTTGATCCATCGAAAAAAGTGTTGTCTTGCCATAATTTTTTTTTGCATTAAAATGAAAAAAAGTGATCAGAAATGGTTTTTGATCGTGTTTTTTACCGTTGTACATAAAAATTGACATAGGGCTTTAGTACCCAATTGAGTGAAATTCATCAGATCTGAGTGAATTTCACTAAAATCTAGTCTAATCAAAACATTTGCTGCATGGTGTCAAAACACGACTTGCACACCAATTAAAACCGTGTCAGCGTCATCCCCGAAAGTCGGTTCCCACGGTAGCAGGTCAAACCAGGTGATATTTATCCGGGCAAGCCCCCCAATGAACCGCGAGCGCCCCCAAAAGCTGACAGCGAACAGAACAGCCCCGCGAAGACCCGAAGAAGAAGCATAAGTCGATAATTGATGCGCTAATGAAGTAAATAAATATTGTTATGGCAGATTTCTGCGGACTACTGGACTTTCCGCGGAGCTTTTAAGCCGCGGCACGAAGCAGTGCCCTCCTTAATGTGCAGCATCCAAAGGCACTTGCTTTTTATTATGTCGGGGAAGATCCGGAGAGGTGTACTTCTCTGTGTAGTTCTTCGGGAGATTCAGAAGATCAACAACCGCGAGAGGGATGAGGGGGTCTTAATGAATGAGTGTTGAGTTTGATCAGCTGAGTGATCTGGGGCTTAAGTGGCTCCGGTAGCACAGGGCAAACGAACCCGCTGGAAGAGATGGGCTTCTTTTATGACGACCCTGGTGTGGCCAGAACGGACCGGTAAGGTGTTCTATCGGATTGCTGGAAACCATTAGACGGCTAGATGTCAGGTTATTTCTGTGTCAGATATTACACTACAACGTAATCCTACTCGAACTTGAGTTCAACGCCCTTTTGCTGCATTGGCTGACACATAAAGAGATTTGTTTACATTTTACGACTCTTCGCGAAAACGTCAAACCATCAAAATTTGTACCGGTTTGATGTTTGCAAACAACCTCGCTAACGCAATTGTCAATAACAACACGCTGACAGAACACAACCCAAGATTGTGTTCAACACACTTTTGCACCGTGAACAACGTGTAACGCTGAGCTGTCACTTACAACACGCTGACCAAAAAAGCCACAATCTTTGTGTTAAACGCTTCATGGGTCGGTTTTACCCACAAACCCCGATAGAAATAGCAAAATCGACGTGGCGCGCTCTGACAGTAATTCGATTGGACAAATTTTTCAATCACGCGGAAATTACCCACCAACTCTCGAAAGATTCGCGAGTCACTGCTTGACGTGGAGGAGGGGGGGTTGGCCGCTTCTCATGCGCGCAACATATTCCTTGTAATTGATTTATTATGAAATTCACTTTTACTTACAAATGATCCCGGCACCGCCGCCGTTGCATGTGCGGTTAAGACCCACAGACGTGGCTCCAGCGAGACGTGGTTTGCTCCGACAATCGAAACGTGGTCCACGGTGCCCCACCTTTTAAGACCCTGCCAACGAGTTGAAATATGCTAAAAGCGAGAAAATAAATCTCGATTTTATTTTTTCCGCTCAACGAGGGGTTTCGCAATCGCGCGCGCTTAAAACAGAAGTCGCGAATATTGTCTTTTGCGAAAAGACCTTGACGTTGCATAAAAATTCATTCATAATCACCGATTTTGATTTCCCACGTGGACTGCGGTATGCAGCGGGGAGTGCCAATTAGCCCTGTATCGGCACCAGCCGTTGAGTTTTGCATACCAAAGGGTGGGGACTTGTCAAAGCTGCTACTTAAACTTGTCCGGTCGCGATTGATTGGTTCCCGGAGGTGGGCGGTAACGCGAGCGTTTCTTAATTTTTCGGACCTTAATGACAACAAATGGGCGCGAAAAGTGAGTGGAATTGACCAAAATCAGCTGGGAAAAGTTTTGGGTAGTTGCGTTACGAGCGGGGAAACATTTCATTTCACGAAAGCCTGGCAGCTAGCGAAGCTAATTAGTCATGACAGCTCAATTTGGTCTCAGGTTTTCTGGTGGTTCCAGTTGTGTTGATTTTGTCGCTTTTTTCGAACAAAAGCTGCGATTTGACACTGTGAATAACGCGTTGACGTTTCTTGACCCATGCAGCAAGATGGTAAAAAACTTGAAATCGAGTTATTTGCAATAACGTGTAAGCTGTCAAACTATAAGCGAACTGTAACTCTTTGATGCACGTGATGTTGAGTTTACTCAAATTTGGGTAAATTTTGTTTACCCAAAATTGAGTTGTTATTTAGTTTTGCCTAAAAAACAACATTTTTGACAGAATTGGTAAACCAACCAATTTCGAAGGTAACGAATGTCATCAATACACGCTAAATATAAAAATATCAACCATTAACTCAAATTTTCTTCTGTGTCTTTCTTTCATCAAAAAGCAAATATTTAGACACTTTTTTACCCATTCTGAACGCCACGTTTTTCCTACCCCCCAATCCCCTCTCCCTCACCAAACAGTTGAACCAGTTTGACGGCTCACACAGAGCAAGGAAAAAAAGTACCCAACGAAGGTGTCAATCAGATTCGTTCCGATCGAAAAGTCATCATGCCCGGGACGAACGTGTAATGAAATCGCGTTGCCGCCGCTCTCTGACAGGCCGAGGGGGCCGGGCGTGACAGACGTAACGCAACGTTTCTGATATATCGTCTTGTGCGATCGCGTTGCGTGAGAGCAAAGGGTTCTTCCCACAAAAATTGTTGCGCACTTTTTACGATCAGCGTGCAATATTGCTAATGGAATACGTTCAACAGGGAGTTTTTTTTATGGCAACTTTGCTTTCACTGTCAGATTTGGCGACAATTTATGGCAGATCATCGCGAACTACTTCTGAAAGACCCATGCAGCAAAAGCGTGCCAAACTCAAAATCTCGCGAACCGTGTAACGAGGCGCTAATGAAAGTCAAATCAGCGTCGATTGGGCAGCCCTACAACGGTCTCCGTAAACCGTTGTAAATCCACGTTCCACGTGATTGGGCGCAAACGCTGCCAAACTAGATTATGACAGTCTGTGTCGCGTGGAAAATCACTTCAATCACCGAGAGAGAGGGGGCACGTGCCGGTACGGCTTAATCCAATTGTCAACGATTGAGGCCCTGAACAAATCTGATTGAAAGGGGGTGGCAAATGTGGGGGGTGAAAAAGGTCGCTTTGGTAGGTTTACAATTAGAGGGTAATCGGGTGGTACGACTCCGTTGTGTCAAATGTTCTGTCTCGCGTCAATGTTCACCTCATTAGTTAATGTTTGCAATTTTTTATTGAGCTTACATCAAATTAAAGAGTAATTTTATGTGGAATTGCTGCAACTTTTTAATTTATTTTCAATTTTTCTAAACCTATATTTCGAAACCTGTTAAAAACTCTTAAAATGGATAAATGTCAAATTCGGCAGAATTTTTCTCAAATCTTAGTGGATCTCACACAGTTTTATTTTGAATTCAGAGCGAAACTCCAATCTGACATTTGACTTATTCGCGCATTGCGGACTGAGTATGGTTGATAAAATATAAGAAAAAATAACTCTGAAATAAATTATTTCAGATGAGCGTGTGAATATGTTATGCTACACGCACACCCAAAACCACTCAGTTTTTATTGAAATCGAACCTACTCAGAAATGAGTAAACAAGGCCGGTTAGAATTCAACAAAAATTTCAAGGTAAGCAATGAAATTGGGCCAATGTTATGTTGTAAACAAAAAATGTATCCTGCTCACGTCAGTGTGTGTGTTTACACTGGGAGTGAGCAGGACACATTCTTTGTTTACATACCCAAAAATGCCAAAATACATTGTTTTGCTTCATTTAGTGAAGTTCGCCCAAATCTGTGTTGATGTCACCCAAATCTGATAGTAGCCGCTTTTACCCATTTCTGAAAAGGTTCGGTTTTTACGAAAAACTAAGTGATTCGAAATGAAGGTGTAGGAATGCTCTTCCATTGAAAAAGTAAACAGTCGGAAGGTTGTATAATTGAGAAAATTTATACAGGGTCTGCCAAGATAGACTACGTTATTTGTGGATGGCACCTTTGAAGAGAGTTTTAGATGATATTTCTCTTTGTTATCTTTGCCTTAGTCTGAGTTGAGATTAATGTGACACAAACAGGGTAAAAATCTAACAAATTTCAGTAAAACAAGTAGGCATTGAAAATTTGGTAAATGTCATTTGAGCCAAAACGTTTGAGATTGCAACTTAAAAAATAAACGTCAATGGAAATAAACAACACAAATATCCAACATTACTCTGATTTTGTCAAAATTAAACCTTTTCAGAAGAGAGTTCCTTAGAAAAAAAACTTTTCAGTAGCAACTTTATGAGACGAACGACAGATTTAGCAAATTTCACATAGAATTCAAAGAAATAAGGGAGCGTCCTTTAATTACGTAACGCAAAAAGGAACTTTTGCCACCCTTCTCCCCTAACGCAACAACATTTCCATACAAATTTCAAAATTTGAAGCTTGAAGCGTAACACGGCATTCTACTCCCTCTCTCCACCTCCCCCTCTGCCCCTCTAAATACGTTACGTAATAATAGAACGCTCTTTAAATTGAATTCTTCTTAAATTTGTCTTTCACTTTGTCATATAAATAGTAATTTCACCAGACTGGTGGCAAGCATGTCAAAAAGTGAACCTCGCTTTTCACATTCCATACAGGGTGAATGTTCCTTAAACTGGTTACGCGTAATAGGGTAAACTGGCCAATTCTTAGTAAATTTGAAAATAATTTTGTGAAATGTAAATGTTTTTATTTTTTAATTGAGTGTCGAGTTTATTTTTTGCAATATTTTTTTATGGAGTTTATGGAATTTAATGTGACATTCAAAACTTATGTAGCGCATAGTCTGGCAACTATGGTATCTCATTTCGTTTTGCGCAGTTTTAGCATAATTAATCGATTTATGTTGCATTGTTGACAGTGTTGTGTATCGTACAAAACATGTGAATAATACCAACAAACTGACTTTTTACAAATAAGTTTTCCTTTATTAATTATTTTCTTAAAGCTGTATTTTTTCACCCAAAAATTGGCTGGATGACATTTTATTTAACTTATTCGTATTTTTTTTTACAAAATATATTTAAAATTATTCATAAAACATTAAATTTAAAAGTTTACACAAAAAAACCTTTTTTCATGTGCACATTTGCTGGCACTTTTACCCTATATTTAGCGTCGGAAGGGTAAAGCGACCAAAAAATAGGGCCCACGGTCCAGCTAATGTGCGTATCACGGTCCATACATACGACTTGACAATCTTGCCATCAGGCTGAATTTCACCAAAAAATCTCCTAAATCTGACATTTGTTCACTACACCCTAATTTTAAATCACTCAATTTTTGTTAAACCCTAACCTACAAAATGAGTAAACGAGACATTCGCCAGATTTGAAATAATTTCACTAAAAATTCAATGAAAATTGTGTGTAATTTACTCAAATCAAACCGAATCTACACAGTAAAAAAAATAATTTTACAGCAAAAATTTGTTATTTTTACACATTTTTACACATTGTTTTAGGACAACATTTTCAACCTTACAAAAATCAACTTTTGTACTGAGTGGCATCTGCCTGATTTGAGTTAATTTCAATCAAAATTCAACGAAATTGTGTGAAACTCAATCAGTTCTAAGTGCAATTCATCCAGATCTGACAGATGCTACATTTAGATACTAATTTCTCAGTAGGTTTGGTTTGGAGGAAAATTGAGTGATTTTGAATGTGCCTGTATGTTTCGTATTGACAGTTTGCTTAATTTTTCAAGAAAAGGTCTGTGAATTTGAAATTTTCAAAGAAGTTTCCACGTGGTTTATGGATGGCCTCTTATAAACAAAATGAGAAATGTTGAGATTCGAATTGTGAAAAACTATTATTTATCGTTTTTGGAAACTGCGAACCGAAAAATCATTCCGAAACTTCAGATTCGTACGTGCCATAATGACCTCCAAGTCATGCCATAATAGCCGCCAAAAATCGCTCATTTTCAGCAACCACCTCAACGAACGAGTCAGACTAAATTTGCCTAAACTGATCATTAGTTTGAAAATCCATTCACAACTCGAAGAAAAGATCGATCGCGAAAACAACAGCCTTCATTAATCAACTTTGAGCCGAGCCAAATTGATCGAAAGATGCGATTCATTTTTCTCTCGAGAGCTGCAATTAATTAAGCAATTTGGGCGACGATGGTCGAAAAATGTTCGAGAGCAATTATGGCAGGCGCTTTGAGCTTCGGGTAATTGCTGCCCCGTTGAAGAGCGCAGATTTGAGGTGGCGCAGCGATTATCTAATCATGGCTCGTTAGCACGCCCGATTTGATGAATTGAGCGATTCATGCGGAGAATGCTGGTTAAGGCATTAGTCGGAGTTTGACAGATGGTTGCCATAATGGGGGCTGTCAGACCTTATTCTAAACAGATTATGTTGCTGCTATAATGGCATCTGTTGTTAACAAGACAACAACATTAGTACAAAACAGATTGAGTTTTGACTCAATGACTTCTTTCTTCAAAAAAGTTGATTTCAAATCAAATTAACGTCAAAATAAAAATATATTGAAATCTGCCATAAAACTGACAGCGCACACCAAATCAACCTTTTTGCTTCCAAACCAACAATATTATGGCAAGATCTGACGCTCTGATAAGATCTCACGCGTGTTGGCAAACTGCCAAGTCCAATCACCCCTCAAAGGCAGCAATTAACTTGCACGTGGGCAAACCAACAAAAAAAAATCGTATTATTTACAGCTCTCGGCAATAAATCAAATCAAAATTGTGCAAAACTCACGCCTCCTCGTTCCCAAAGTTCATGTTCAAGCTCTCAACCCCTTTTTTCAATCCAAAAACCCTTCTCTAAGGGCAACGTTCTTGGCATTGCCGGGAAAGAGTGTTGGTGACGAAAAATTCGTGCCGAAAATACTGCGTGCCAAACTGCAATCCCTCTCTGCTTCTGCTGCTGCCTGACTGGGTTCCACCCTGAGTTACCCCCCAAAAAGCCCTCCTCATTAACTTATGTACAGATATTAAGAGAGCAGGAAAGGTAACTGAACTCCAAGTTCAATAATTATTTTGATTTCTGGTGGCGGTGGTGGAGTAAAACCCGGGACCGGCGGAATTCGTTTACATCGTAATGGTCACAATATTCAAATTTAGCCGGGTGTGTGTGTGTCGGCGCCGCGTCAAAATTTGACCTAGATTTTGGGGTTTCCCCTTTCCTACAACAACCAGCAATGTGCAATCGTAAATCATATCGACGCCTTTTGCCCATTCCTTGGGTTAGTGGGTACAACCTTTTGGGTTTGGATTTGGGGGAAATGTTTGAATGAAGCGAAAATTGTGGGCTCTCAGTAAATAACCGGTGGAAGAAAGGATTTCATAACGTGGAAAAGCCGGCTTTTGGGCGAGAAAACATAGAAAAGGGTGGTTAAATAAACGCAATTTTTTTCTAAATCTTCTAGATTCTAAGCAGCATCTCAATGTATTCCAGCATTTTTGCATAATATAACTAATTTTCTTCTATTTTTTTTGTTTCAGGTAAGCGCATACTGAAATAAAAAACAGTTAGTTTCAGAGATTGTAAGTACTGATAATAGATTCCATAAAAATTACCTCATTTTTTTGCAGCAATTGTTGCAATAATTGGTGAAACTAAATAATTTGGTTAAATTATTTATACAAATGATATAAGAAATAAGATAACCGGATTTTTTTATCAGCTTTATGGACCAATATTATTAACATTTTTTTAGTGTCTAAAATAACTCAACAAACTTCTGATTTCACAGTTCAGATGTTTTCCCGGAAAATAATCAACATTATTTTTATTTCCAATAATCCATCCAATAAACAAATGTTTTCCCTTTGCACCTTTTTAAATAAAAATCTTGATTTCTACATTTTTTCATCAAAAATAGAATTGAAAGCGCTTTTACTCAAGTCATATTATCAGTCATTTTTGACATTGTTATGTAGCCAAATGTATGTGACAAATGGTCAAAAGAGCGAAAATGCTTTTTTTTTATTGAAAAATACACAATCACAAAAAATATTACAATAAAATAAACTTATTTAATATGATATTCTGTAAAATTCGTATAACAAAACTTTAAAAATCTTAAAATTTATCATTCAAAAATCTTTTCAATTCCCTTGTTACAACAAATGGAAAAAGTGATCAAAATATTACTGAAACAAGAAAATAGTTGTAGAAAAATGGAAAAAAAATCCCACAGAAATATCTCAGATCTAGCATTTTTAAAGAATTGCCTAGCACCTTTTAAAGGAATTGACAAACATCACAAAAAAACTGAAACAATAAAAAATAACTTGAAGATATGATAAATTCACAGAAACTATACAAGGAAGCACTATTAAAAAAAACACACACACAAAGAAACATTACATATATAAGAATGTTCTTTACAGATAAAATATGAATAAAATATTTGTTCGAATATGTTAGAATTATTTTTTGTCTTTTTTTTCAAACTGCTTATATTTTAAAGATAGAAAAAAACTCTCAAAAATAGTATCACGACCAGATGCTTCTAAAAATAAAATTATTAAACTATTTATGTTGCAAGGTCGTTGCAAATATTTTTTGAAGTTTATTTCCCCCGACTCTGGCTGAATTCGAGGGGCCCCCAACTTTATTTTAAATATTAAAATTAAAATTACAAGCCATGATTTTTACATTTGAATGAAAAAAGTGTTTTAAAATGCATAAACTTTGAAAAATATTGCTTGAGAAAGAAGTAGAAACTTTTTTTTTAAATATAAATATCTAATAAAAAAACAAAAGTGAGTTTTTCTCACATTTTTCAAGAAGTTAATGTTTGAAAAAAATAAATACTAACCAAAGTTTAATAGAAACAATAATCAGTTTTTCTTAAATTGTTTAAATTATGTTTGGAATGTCATTCTTCCTCATAATTTAAAAAAAAATATAAAATATCCTAAAAGAATTTGCACGCAAATTTTATAGAAACATGAATACAGAATTTAATAAATATAAATAAAATTCCTTTAAATATGTTTAAGGTCACTTTTTCTATTTTTTTAAACTACTTGTATTTTAAAGAAATGAATATCACTAAAAATATTTATTAAAAAGACTAGAATTTTTACCTAATTTTATACTTCAAAAAATAAAAAAAAACTTTTAGAACAAATACAAAATGTTGGAACGAAGGAAAAAAACTCACAAAATAGTTTAAGAAACAAGCAGGAACAAATAAATTAAAAGAATAAAATTTGTGAAATTCTCTGATAAAAATTTAAAAGAGATAAAATTTGGACTTTTCTCTTAAACTTTTTAAGTGCAGCTCAAATATAAACTAAAAATCATGTTTTGATTGTGTCATTTTGTCATAACTTTGCGCATTTTTCCATAATTTAAATGTTTTTGCTTTATTTTGATTTAACTTTTCTGAGCACGAAAAAAAATCATTACTAACATACGGGAAAATCTCTTATCTTTGGTAGTTTAAAGATTTTATAACCATATAATTGGCTTTTCAACTAATAAAACAAACTATTTGGCAAATTTTTTGATAGAAATTTGCTTTTCTTCTGGTCAATCTGTCTTCTGGTAATATCTGGCATACCATTTTTTAATGGTAATACACCTGGGCTTTCAAAATTATTTAATTGACATTAAAAAAAATACAATATTTCTGTAATTTTTTCATAAATTTATCTATTCAATCAAAATTTGTATTTTACTTTATTAATTTCAAGCTGTCAAAATTTCCTGGAAATTTCCAAAGTTTTCCGAAAAAAATATTTCCCGTTGCCCGGGAAATTTGTAAATTTTCCGGGAATTCCCGAAATTTCTAAACTTGTTAGCACCTTATTTAAAATTTTATTAAAAAATAATGAATGTGCTCAATTTTATTTTATTTTATTTTATTTAATGTTCTTATTAAATTTATCAACTCTTCTTGAAATATCATGTCAAGGTATATTTCAAATAATATTAATTCCAGAAATACTCACAACTGGGAATAGATCTTGTTTATTTGTCGGGCAACAAATTACGATTTTATTGAATGAAAATATATTATCATAATTTTGATAAGATTTTAAACAAAAATTGTTGTTATGTGGTTTGAAAACCAGGTAATCTCGATAAATCGGACGCTTTAGTCAAAACCAACCAAGACAACCAAGGATGTGAAAGACAACATGCAGATTCAAAAGAATTTAAGTTTGCGGGAGATTGGCGGAGTGAGGCTGTAAAAAAGTTTTAGCCATTTAACTAAAATTACAAAAACCTAACGACTTCATTTGCGTTCCTTTCAAATGTTGGAAAATTTGCAGATCGCTAATCTATTTTAAAAACTTTGAGCTTTTTGTTGCAAGGGCATTGTGGTCTTCAGAGGCGTTCAATCCCGCGGCTTTTTCTCACTTAGATTTTTCGATCATCCCATGAAAATGAACCCATTCACCACTTGATGAGCTTAGCGCTTAGGAGTAAACGCCCCCTCTCGCCCTCCATTCCCAATCTGGTTCCCTAACAAGCACACGTCATCAACGGCGGCGCAATCGGTAGTCTCGCGGTCCGATGAAAACAAAATCCCCGTCTGATCCGTCCGATTAACGGTCCGGTCCTTCCTTACTGGACGCCGATTCTATAATGAGTTCCATTCTCAAAGCGGCCCTAACAATCCGTAGCGAACTGCGGCGGCCGCCGCCGCGTCATGGATGTAAAATCGCACCCATCAAAACAACTTAATCGCAAGACCCGAGAACGAACGCCACATTCCGACCGCGGGGTCTCTTCACGTGTCCATCAAGTGACGATTTACCGGCAGAACCATGCCGCGACAACCGACACGCTGCAAATTAGCTTCGCGAGCCGCCGTTGTCCACAAATCGTAGATCTTGCACGGTCCCACAACGGGCGGTCTCTCCCGTGAAAGCCGGGTTGACGATCCGCGGTGTACACCCAAACGGACGGAGGTTGACGAAAAGTGTCAATCGATCGAAGCGATTTAACCGATGTCACCAATACATAAACAAACGTTACCGTAGCAACGATGCGCTTGATATCTGTCACCAATACATCCGTTTCGCTCAGTCGTTCGTAGCGCAGTTGCACGGAAATAAATCGCCTTGACGTTTCTGCAAACTTGCGTCTACGAATTTGACAACAATGCCTCGTTTGGGTGTGCAGAACTTCAGCTGTCGCGCGGAATGTGTTCGATTGTTTCAACGGCGGCGCGGTCAGCGCCCTCTTCCCGGTTGATACCTTCATCTGTCATGCGGTCCGCCGTCCATCAATTTCCGTTCTGTAGAACGAAGAAAAAAAAAGATCGATTCACGCCACGATCAATTAAACTTTCATTTTCTCCCTTCCCTCTGACGGATGGCCGCGACGGGGTCCACGACTGGTGTCGAATTGAACTGAAAAAAGAAGGAAGAAAATATTAATAATAGAAAATAACAAGCGCATCCAATCGCCAGAAAGGGTCTTTTCGGAAACCCGCGATGTTTATGGTCCCTTTGGGACCCCTGAAGGCACGATCTCCCAACGGTGTGCGCTGAACCAGTTTGGCCCAGCTGGTCGGCGGCGGTTGTGTAACAGGTTTTGGCGGGGTGAACTCTCCGATGGCAGTCGGAGAACGTGATCGATAATTATGAACGGGAATGTCCGCGTCACGACCGGGGCCTCCGTTCAGGTCTTTGTGTGCTGAGTTGTGTGCAGATGAGGCGTTGAGCGAGTTTAAATCTGCAGGCGAACCTGCGAGATGGCTTCATTGAGATGCAGATTTCATAAATTATAAAAACTCAAAATTCAATTAAATTAACTTGATGTATTTTGAAGGATGTTGGTTCAATAAATGACAACAGCAATCAATAATCTTGAGTCCATAACGAGAATCCCAAGCAGATCACCACCAATCGATAAACCGCAAAGCCAGATAAGAGATCTTAAAATATTCCACCCAGCCCCGGCCAAGTCGAACTCTCGGCTGACCTTCCAGCTGAACCCATTTGAAGTCACCGCAGAGGATGACTGCCTCCTAGGAGTCACTTTGTTCTACCGTCCGGTACATAAACTTTCTACCGACGGTCATATCCCGGCCGAGGGGAGTCTTCAATCATTTCATAAATTAGTTCCCATTCCTGACGGGGACTCAAACCTCAAAACCGGGACGCGTCACAGACAACTGGATGCAGTTCATCGGTTGTTTCCAACAGGTTTTCTCACTTTTGTCAAGAATTATGCAGATTCATGCAGAACCTAACCAACTAAAATGGAAATTGTTTAATTTCACTTAAATTTAGGTGAGTTTTTCCCCTCAATGAAAAAATGGTTTGTAACAGAACCTTTGATTGTGATTTTCGCTAAAATGTTACATAAAATGGTCATTATCTTTAAAATGATTTAAAGAGTCTCCTTCAAAAAAGTATGCAACTTATGACAAAGCTTTTAATAGTTTATTTTTCAATCATCGGGGATGATTTAAATGACTGAATCGCCACCAAATCCGGAAATGAATTTTAATTATGTTTTTTTTAATTGCCTCAATTTTTTTTTGAGGCCTCCACTACGACCAAAGAAGCCATTTTGTGTAATTGGTTCGCTCATACAAGGATCCATACAATTTTGGAAGCTTTCCATACAAAAATGATACGTAAATATTCGAAACTATTTTCTTTTTGAAGGAATTTTCTGATCGTTGTAGTGTCTTCGGCATAATTGTAGGCACAGGGATTTTTTTCACAAAAAATCAATTTTACATATTTTTTCAATAAAAAAAAACAATTATGTGTTCTAGAAGCCGAAAAATTGCAGCTTTTGAGTCAAAAATGTATGGGCAAAAATTTTGCCGCTGAACTCTATGTTTTTTACTGGAATTGTTTTTGACTTCAGTTTTAAATGTAAAATTGAATTTGCAATAAATCCTGATTTTTTAAATCATTTTTGTCACTGAAAATTGATTTCCATTATCTTTTTTTTGTTTTTTTTTTGTATATTTCCAGCAAATTCCAGCATAGGGAAAATCTTTGACTAAGTTTTTTTTAAATAGTTAAAAATCTAAAAACAGTTAAAAATGTTCGGTAATTGGGCTGCTTTTTAAATGGGTGCTCGATAAATGGACAAAACAGGGCTGCCAGTTTTCAAGTGTCAGCCGGAATCATTATCATTATCTGGGCAAGGTATTGACAAATTCTGACAGATTTTTTTCTTTCTTTGAATTTTGTACTATTTTTTGTCTAAAATTAATGTTTTCAATCAAAAATCGTAATAAATTGTAAATATTTATTTCACTGATAAGCATAGCATAGGATTATTGGTCTGTACCATCTAACAGATTTTCGATTTTGCCAGATTTTCTATCGATCCGTTGCACATTTTTTTCAGTTTTGACCTGGCAACCCTGGTACAAACGTCAACAATCAAACCGAATTGATCGTGGGGCCAATGGATGCAAAAATTATATTCAACCAATTAATAATGTTATTTTAAGTTTTATTGCAATTTCAAGTCAAAATTAAAGAAAAAGGAAAAGCAATTTTTCTTTCAGCTCACTTAGCGAGCATCTCTAAAAAATATTTCTAAACGCTGATAAAATTATCTATTTTTTGCTATTTTGAACTTTATTGCTACGGCCTTTGGTTGCTGTGATATGTCCTTGTAAAAAAAACAGATCAAATTCTCAGTGTTGCCCAATGCGCCCTCGTCTTTTGATCTCCGATATCTTGGAAACTAATGATCAAATTTTCAACTTTAAGTGCAACATTTGTGAAATTTTCCGATTTCTTCAAAAAAATATAACACTCAAAAGGTGTAACATTTCATATTTGGCCCATTTCAAATGTTTTTGTCATCCATACACCCAAAACTGGCAGCGCTAGTCCGAGAGAATGATGGTCTCGGGTCGAGAGAATAGTGGTACCATTCACGGACGCAGAGAACACAGCTCGAGATGGGCGATAGAACTATTCTCTCGAGGTTCATTTGCAAAAAAAAAAATCATCCGTCAAACAAAAAACCAAAAGTGTCGACAACGGGAATCGAACCAGAGACCTTTGACTAACCAATCCAATGACTTAGCTGCCTCGGCCACCATGGCTTGGTGACCATGGAGAAGTCAGAAGTCGATGTATGACACTTGTTGGAGATTTATTGATTCAACTAACGAATGAACTCATTTGTTATGATGGTGTGAGTTGGCACCATTATTCTATCGGTTTTGGCACTGAGCCCTCAATAAATTTTGAGAGAACGATTATCTCGATTCTGAATTTTGGGTGTACAATGCTCCAAAAACGCTATAAAAATACCTTCAAACCTGTATTTTGAGAACGGATTTTTGATCGGTTTGGTGTCTTCTGCAAAGTTGTAGGTCACTTAAAACTTCCCAGAAAAAATATTTTAACTTAAAAGAATTACTCTTTTTTCAATTCGAGTTTTCACATAAAAAACCGTCATGTTTGAAAATTCTAGTTTGTTGGTGTTTTCAGATGGCAAAAATGCCATCTTCTGAGCTATGACACGATTTGTTGAAATTAATTTGACAGTGTTGTCAATTTTTCGAATAAAATCATAATTTTCGAAAACTGTTGAAATAAGTCGATTCTATTTTCGACTTTATTTCTACACTTTTCAAGAAGATCAGAAAATTTCCTATTAATTGAAAGTGAATATTGTACCAATGTTCAAATTATTTAGTGACGATGGCCCAGCAACGTCCAATTTATATTTGAAAAATTAAACTATCGTGAAATTGTCCAATCTTTCGAATAAATATATTTCAAACTTGTTCAAACCAGCTTCAACATTTGATGTGTTTTTGATTACTTGATACCCAGCATGTAATTCGCAGGGACTTGACAGCTCATTATTTTATTCAGGAAACCACCAGCTTTAAGTTTTTTTTTGTGATTAGTACCTTATATACCGTAAACCGGGATGACTTTGATAGGATATTAATTTGTTTTTGGAATGGTTTTTCTCAAGATTATTATTTTTAAACATGTACTGGGGTTTCACAAAGTCCATGCACTATTTTGGAAAAAAATGTTTTTTCAATAGTGTTTAGAAAAATAGTTACGTTGAAAATTCTCAGTTTAAATTCTGGGGTGACTTTGATACGAAACAAGAATCAAAAGTTTTCTCATTTTATACGATATTTTTTCTACTGAATTTGCCCATAAATTTGGAGATTTGTTTTTGATTGTGTTTTAAAAACACATATTTTTTATTATTTACAAACTTATTTAACCTTCTTCTAGTGGGAAATTGTCCAAAGAATCCGAAAATGCATTCCATTTTTCAATTCAAATCTGGTTCATTAAGAAAATAATGATATTTTGAGAAGTTTAAAATAATGACTTTCATAAAAAAAATTAACTGTAGTTACCAAACTTTTTAAACTATTCAAAATTTTATGAAAAGTTCTTCTTGAGGTATTTTGGACACTTCTCTACCAGGGTCAGTATGATTCTAAACCATTCCGTACGTATTTTAATTGCACACTTCATTTTGCGGAAAAATCGAAAACCTTTCAAAGTCACCCCGTTTTACGGTACCAAAAATATAATTAAAAGAAACCATTCAGTACCGTCATTAGGGGTGAGATTGGGTCATTCAAATTTCAGCATTTTTGTATGACCAATCTCACCCCGAAGACCTTATGTAACCCCTGATTACGGTATTTACGAAAAAGGTTCCAAGCAAGATTTATTTGGACGAATTTGGATTGAAAAACTCGTTCTTATGAATAACCGTGTTTTTAAAAAGAATTTCAAAACAGTTTCTTGTCCATTTCTCTGTGCATCGCGTAGTTCAAGAACGCTCATTACAAAAGGTGAACAACTCACCGGCGCGCTCGCGCGGTTGAGGTTCATAATTTCATCTCTCTTTTCGTCTCTCTCTCGCTGTCCATAAGAATGGGGTTATTTATTAGATTTATTAGACAATCTACACCTTCGGATGGCCCTTTAATAGCATCCTCCCAGCATCATCTCCAAGACGCTTCAAGACGCTTCGGGAAGAAGCCAACTGCCCGCGGGCACACAAAAGCTGGCGGGCCGGGTACATGACCTCTTTTCTTGGGGGTCTCCCCCTCGAAGGCACACAGGTCTTTGTTTTAGGTTCCTCCGCTGGGGGGGGGGGATACATTCTAGGGGTCGAAGAAGCGGCTCTTCCGATGATTTATAGCAGATAAGTGCAGCGATTTGGTCCGCGAGGGGAGCGAAATTTATGTGGCGTAAAAAATCGAAACTTGGAGCGCATCGATGATGGTTGCGCAGAGGGCCATTTTTGATTTATTTGGATTGAGAGTGGACTGAGGGCGCGCAGCAAATCGCGCTGATTCGAGGGTGTCGGAGGATCGATCGATTCGCGCCAGGTTTGATCGCGAGCAGGGTTAGGCTAGCGCAAGCATTCTAAAGTTTTTAAAGCCCAGGCGTTGTTGATGAGCGCATCCAATACTAGGGGTTTGGGGTTGAAGTGAGGAGTTTTTCTACTATTTTTTTTTTCGAGAAGTGGAGCGAATTTGATTTGTGCCATAATTGAACAATCAGTTTTTAGGGGCCGATGGAGGGATTTGAAAGGAGTTAGTTAGAACTGGAGGGTGCGAAATCGCAATAATTGGAGATAAATTAGTGTTTGAAATGTTTAGTTTTCGTGTTGTATTGCTCAGAATAAACCTGCATAATTTTTATTGTACTTACTTCCAAGGTTAACACCTTTAACCAGGGGTGGAATAATCGCAGAAAAATCAATTTCGCTTGCGAACATTCTTCACCCGCGAAAGAGAGAGGAGGCAAATCACGCAAAAGAAAATCGCTCCCGATTCTCCAAGAAAATCAATCTGCGGACGTTTTTTTGTGAATTTCCTTGTCAGCACCACTTAAAAATATTTATATCACTTTGTTTATACACATTGCCCATCTATAAAATGTGACAGGTCATTTTTCGACGTGTGACGTTACACTTGCAAGTGTAGTAGTGGAAAAGATGTTCCGCTGAATAATCAAGATGATGATTTTTTTTATATTCCTTTTACCGATATTTCGTGCGCGAGAGAGGAGAGCCATGCTCCTTTAGAACTTTTTCTCTTGATGAAGGTCTAATGATTTTCTTTTGATGATGATTATTCCATCCCTGAAAATTATTCTTTTTTTTACAAATTTGGCTTCTGAGGAATGAGAAAATGGCTAAATGTGTATTATCACTTAGAAAAAAAGTCTAAGATTTTTTTTACTCCAAACATCTTTAGTTGGTCTTTAACATACACATACACAGTAAAAAGTTGTTGTCTTTTTTTTCCAAAATTATAGCAAAGTCCATAACTTGCACTTTAAAAATTAAAAAACAGTAATTTAAGTACGTTGGCATTTATTTTTTGAAAGTAAATGTAAGTTAGAAACTGGGATGATTTTTTTTTATTTAGTGGCATTGCGAACTTAAGGGTTGGATATATATATATAAGGAATATATGGACAAAGTTTAATACAAGAAAAAAAAAATCCAAATTGAAATCAAACACATTATTATTTTACCAAATGAGGTTTTTGAGTGTTTTTGATGTTTGAAACCAAAAAGGCCAAATATTTGAGGCTTTACTATATGTACCATCTTTATTCTTATTCTTAGATATAGTTTTAAAATTTCTCACTAGAACCAGGAAACAAAATGAAATATTGATCATTTTAAACTTGACAAGGCCGCTGCAAATATTTTTCACAGTTTTTGTCACTCCCTCTTTAAAATCGGCCCGAAAATCATCAATTGAAAATGCCTTTCCTTGCGGTTAGAATCACTTTTAGCATGTTTGAGTTTACTGAATTTACGATACACAAAAGGTACCACAAAATAAGTTTTCTGCGCTTAATTTTTATTCGTTAAATTTTACTATTTTTTAACTGATGACTGCAAATTAACTGATCGGGTGTTAATTCACTTTCCAACAATTATTTCATTGAAATGTTAAAATTCTGGCCTGTACTTTCAATTATTATACTTTTATTTTTTTGCCCCTCTTGACCTTACTCAGAGTCAAAGGACAAAATCTTTGAACAATATTAGCATCGGCCTTATTTTTTGAAATAAAATTGCAGCTTATTATTGATTTGCTATTTTCAAATTAAACTTTTCTGAGTTTGTAAAAAAAACGAAATTACAATCCATCGAAAGATTGAAAATGTAAATTTAAGGTAATATTTTTGTTGGAAGTTAGCAGTTGCTTAATGTAATGTGAACACTGAAAAAATGTGGGGTTAAGTATGAAGTTGTTTTTTTTACAAGAAGTTAACTCTGAATTTTTTTTCAAAACAGATCTTTAAGTTAAATCTTGACCAATCCTCATAAAACTTGCTATTTTCTCAACCTGCCGAAACTCTTGCCGAATTAGCCATATTTTATTTGATCCAGCCATAACTTTGTTGTTTTAACAAATTATTCAGCTAAACCAGTGTTTCTCAACCTTTTTCGTTCCATTCCCCCGTTGACTAATTTTCATAAACTTTATTCCCCCCTTAAATTTTGAATAAATTTTAAACAAATTTCATAATTTACCATTTA
This sequence comes from Culex quinquefasciatus, assembly GCF_015732765.1. NCBI lineage: Eukaryota > Metazoa > Arthropoda > Insecta > Diptera > Culicidae > Culex > Culex quinquefasciatus. The sequence continues at coordinate 102,191,100 of NC_051861.1, forward strand.
ATGGTTATCATAAGACTGAAGTTTCAATAAAAAAATCATGCAAAACATAAAAAATATGCAGTTTGTGAAATAAACTACCATTGGCAGTCCAAAATTGTTTGAACTTTCTTCCAGAGATATCAAATTTAGTTAAATTAATTTGGCTGTCAATAACGTTTTTTATAAAAGTTTAAAAAAATGATTTGACAAACTGGAATTAACTTATAAGCGATATTTTCAAAATTGTATTTTTTATAAACTAACTGTTCCTGATTGAATTAATGCAAATGTTTCCATGAAAAAAAAAATCTTATTATCTTTTCGTGTAAAATAAAATTGGCGATAATGAAAATAGGGATCGTTCTTTTATTACGTAACGCGAAAAATCGGACTTTTAGACCCCCTCCCCCCCTCGTAACAAAATTTCCATACAAATTTTAAAAATTTTGTATGGAGCGTAACACGGCCTCCGACCCCCCCTCCCCCCCTACTGCGTTACGTAATAAAAGAACGCTCCCATACTTGAAAAGTGATGAGAAAATTCACAAAAATATAAAATCTGCTGCTCAAATTCAATGCAAAAAATTCCAGATTTTTTAAGTTCAATTTAGTTTTTCATAGAACTCTTAAATTTTAGGAGAGTTTATCAATCTCTGAAAAATAGAGCAAAAACTCATAAAAATGTTTTAAAAAACATTCCTTTTTTAACGGACTTTTATTTTTATAGTAGAAATATTTCTTCCAATTCGATAGTTTCAAAGAAAGTTTCAGACATGGATTATTTTTACAAGCTTGTTTAAAGGCATTACTTTTCTATTGCATCCTTATTCCCCCCCAAGAAGGGCCAAATTCCCCCCCAGGGGGGAATTCCTCACCGGTTGAGAAACACTGAGCTAAACTAAATTATATATTGCCTTGTGTTGATATAACTATAGTTTTCTTTTTTGCCTTCCTCACTGAGGTAAGGCTAATCTTGCTCTAAAGATGAACTTTTCATAGAATTGAAAATTGAACAAATATCTGTGTGTGTGTATCTGACCAAAATACTCTCTGAGTTTTCTCAGCACTGGCTTTACCGATTTTGGTCAAACCAGTTGCATTCGATTTGATTTAAGGTCCCATACATACCTGTTGATTTTTATAATGTTTCAATTTGTAGTTCATAAGTTATGTATAAAAATGTTTTTTTTTTGTATATATCCAGATGTTGGATAAGTGAACGGAATTCGATTCAAATATCGTCATGTTATACATCGTTGGTTAGGTAATTGCAGGACCTTTCCAACGAGTCCTAAATATTGAAGAATGTTGGTAGATTTTTATCAGAAAAAATGTGTCGCATTCCCATAGAAACGTGTAATTTTTCATATATTTTTTGTCATTCTCCATAAGCTACATAAATTGAGGTAAAATTACATATTACAATATTCAACCATAGCATTTTTCAACTTTTCATAATTAAACTTGTTTGTACTGTGTATCATAACATAATTCTTAAATAATTCCAAATATTTTTTTAATCACATGAAAATTCATGTACAGCCTAGATTCGATTATCTGAAGCCTCGATTATCCGAAGGTTTGTATGAGACTTCTGATAATCGAATCACACACACACATTTTTTTGTTTATTTTCTTTTTCTTGTTTTTAACATCCAATTCGCGTTTTGCGACCCCACTTTAGTCATATTTGAATAGTTGATTGTCTAATAAATAATAAAATGCACTTTTTTCAATATTCCGTCACCACCATATTGGTTGCCATCTTGGAATCAAAAATTTTAAATCATTTTAGCGTAGTTTGGGGGTCATACTGAAGCTCGAAAGTTAAAACTAACTATCAATAATAATGTTTTTGCAATTTCGTCGTGAAACTACTCACTTTTCCTGTCATTCTTGAACGCTGAAATAGCCTACTTTTTTGTACTAAAAATAACAAAGTCGAATAGCAACACTTTTCAAAATAAATGCTGAAAAGTTGAACTTTTCAGCACTTGTTTCGAAAAGTAACACTTTTAAACATTTTTTTTATTTAAACGATTTATTGACAAAATACATGAAAATTTGACTTAAAATTTCACTCAGTGTGTGTTTTTTTGGAATTGCAAAAAATGTTGTTTGAACTCGTTGCAAAACTTGATTTATCGTATTTATCCAACTCGGTGAACCTCGTTGGATAAATGTACGACTCGTGCTGAAAAAATCCTCTTTTTGCAACTTGTTGCATAGACTACTAGTTTATTCGTGATTCGATTATCCAAAGCTTTGATTATCCAAAGTGGAACTTTTCCGAGGCCTTCGGATAATCGAGTCTGGACTGTATATTCAACCAGTCAAAAGTGGCTCCTCTCCAATTGATGCAATTTGATGAATTTTATTCCGATTAGGTTCGTTTGAAAAATGTGTCTTTATTGATGTCTAAAATCTAGATAGAATCAGGACTACCGTCCTCAAACCTTCGAGGGTTTGGAAGTTAAACTGTTAAGCTTGAAATATGGGAATGACAGCTAACACTTTGCAGCTCTCGTCCACTGTAACAAACGAAAAAATCCAAATATTGATCAAATTCACGGTTTTATATGTTCAGTAGTGGTTCTAGGCAAGTTACAAGGGTAAGAAATTAGCCGAAAGTACACGTGTCTTATATATATATATGCACGTTTAAAGTATGACGATTGAACAAGCAACTTCTTTCACATTGCTCACCTCCGGTAGCAAGTGGCACCGTGGCGCCCCCGGAATCGATCTGGAACGGAAAGGATTGCCGGGACAACACCATACGCCAAATACCAAAGGCCGTGCCGACTTCCACAAAGTGCTCACCAGCTGTCAACTTCCCTTCTTTTCCATCCTCCTGGCTATTCCGCTGCACAGAAGCAAAAAACGCGATCTGAAATGTCACCAAGTGTCGTTCGCGAGGTTCCCCAAGGTAGGTAGCTCTTCCCGATCAACCCGCTATTCCGCCAGTCAAGCATTCCAGTCACGTAAACTAGGTTACCAGTTCGCATCGTAGATCGTTATCTCGCGCGTCACCGAGTTTGTCTACTCTTCCACCTTCGGGAACCTGTTGGCAGCAGAACTTGGCGGCGGCGGCTTGTTCGCCCAGATAACGGCGATTCGCGCCTGGAACAAGTTCTGCCGGGCACCAACGGTGATTGATGTGTGGTTTCGCGGTTTAGGCCAGGAAGTAGGCAAAAATGCCCGCCCGATGGCCACGCTTCGCGGGATCCCGGAAGAAATCCGTGCAATAATTGGCCCAATCAACGCGCGGACTTTGAGCGCGCGCGGTTATGCTACACCGCCGCCGACGCTCGGCAAACCTAATCGACATAAATCAAAAGCCACAAACGTAACCAGCCCGGGGGAGCCCTTCGGCTTCCAAATGAGATGGGGAGTTGGAGTCCGCGCCGCGGAGAGGTGTCTTGGTTCAAAATCATGTCCGCGCACATTAATACCCTTTTGATTAGGCTGCTGCTGCTGCAGTTGTGCAAAACGCGAGAAACGTTGAAAGTCCTAGAGTCTGCTGCAGCTGCGCAGCAGCCCCGAACCAGTTTTGCACTCCGCTGCTGCATAACCGAACCAAACACCCAGCCCAACTAGGGCTCTCAGCAACACACCGTCGTCGGTTGATGTGATTCAGCAGCCCAATCAACTCGGTAGATGACGGTGAAATAAGAAACACAACCCCAGCGTGCGCCAGTACGGAGTTCGAGGGCCAGGATTTCAATTCCAATAAATCGCTTTTAATAGCGTACACGATGTGAGTGAGGTAGACAGAGCGCCACTTCTTGAAGGTACTGCCCCGAGCGCTACTGCCGATGGAGGCGATGTTGATGCAGCTTGGATTAGCGCGAGCTCTTGGAGTCGGATTAGTGGGGGGAGGGGGCTCTCGTACGCACCTATAACAAGAGACACACGTGGGACTGTCACTACTGGGCGGTGGAATTACGCAGCGGTAGCCAAAGTTGGTGGACTTTGAAGTATCCGGATCAATCCCTCGGAATTGTGTTTGTCCAAATCGCATTTCAATGGACGGGTGTAATGTCAAAGTTAAGCCTCGGGCAGGGTCGTCGTTTTAAGCCATGTAGGTTGCTGAAATAAATCGCATGAAGACTGCGTGGTTCTATAATTCCTACCTTTTCGCCAAATTGTCGTGATAATGCAAAAGCTTAACCACTTGAGGAGCTATTAGACTATGGCAAACAAACAATATTTTTGACAGTTTGCCTGCATTGTTTGTTTGCAGAAAAGTCAGCCTGCATCATTCGGTTTTGTTTGCGAGTTTGGCAAACTGTCAAACACAAAATGTGCGAGTTTGTTTGCCATAGTCTAATAGCTCCTTCAGTAGCATACCATTTTGTTATAGCTGGCAAAAAAACCATTTAATAAGTTGGAAATGTAAAAATATCACTAGGAACAGTCAAACATAAGAGAATGCATGCAAAATATCTGTTTTCTAACAATTTTTCATCAAGACTTTAAAATTAAAATGACTTGTTGTGCTTCAAATCCCGGACATTGATAAAAGCTAAGTCGAAGAAATCCGTTTGCTTTTTGGACTTTGGAATTTGGACTAAAATTCGAGTGAATGGCAATCATCAGGTCTCAAACAAGCTATCAATGCGAATCCATTGCAAACCCCTCAAATTTCACTGCAAAAAAACCACATCAACCAGAGTCGTTAGTGACACACCCCGCATGTGCAATGCAAATGAACCCAAATTCACCTCCGGCACCGTGCTGCACTTTCCTTGACGATCTCTCTCTGCCTCGGTCTCGTTACAACAATGACCTTTTACGTAATCACGCCCTAGGTCCAACCGGCGCGCCGCCACTTTCGATTAAATCCCGTCCCCCTCGGAGATTGACAGGTTATATCGCACAGGCGGAGGCGGAAAGAGAGCAGGGTGACATGGTACTACGTTTTACACGGAGAAAAATCTGCTCTAAGATGCCGATAATAACTAAAATTTTAAGTAATATCAATTGTAAAATGTAACTTGGTCAAGGACGTCTCCATAAACCAACATTCATACATTTATACTATGCGGATATAATCCGAGGTCAAAATCCGATGACTTTTTGCTTGTTACGGTGATAAACTTACGTAGCTCCACTCCCTGGAGGTTTTGGACGACCACGTTCGTATCCATATATGTATCAACAAACTACTCGATGATACTTTGCCAAATGCCAATTTTTCATACAATTTGGACATACTGTACACAGAAAAAAAACTATGGTAATATTACATCTGGGAAGGGGTACATCTTTTATGTCAGAAAAAAGGTGTAATTTTACCTCTGGAAATGTGTAATTTTACCTCTTTTCTGGTGTAATGTCACTTTTTCAGTCTAAATTGAGGTAAAATTACATCATAAAAGAGGTAATATTCAACCTTCCTAAATTACAGCTTCCAAATTTACATTATTTTTTTCTGTGTATACTCTTGAAAACGATTATTTATTATACTTTTTCACGTTACATAAAGCATTACCTCAAGTAACATTTTAAAGCAATTAGCCACCAGCTAGTTTTATTGAAGTTTTATGACAGCATCTTTATTGCTTATAAGTTGTACGTTGGTTCTAAGAAGATTTTATGCCTCGGACATAAAACCTAGTGCCAATAAATGCCAAACGACTTTCAATAAGATTTTATGAAAGTTTTAAGACAGTCTTGAGAACCTGATGGCAATGTCATGCCAAAGTGTTTTATAGCAACTCTACCAACTCACACGAAATCGGGAAAAGTTGCCCCGACCCCTCTTTGATTTGCGTGAAACTTTGTCCTAAGGGGTAACTTTTGTCCCTGATCACGAATCCGAGGTACGTTTTTCGATATCTCGTGACGGAGGGGCGGTACGACCCCTTCGATTTTTAAACATGCGAAAAAAGACGTGTTTTTTCATTAATTTGATGAGATAGAAATTTGGTGTCAAAGGGACTTTTATGCCAAATTAGACGCCCGATTTGATGGTGTACTCAGAATTCCGAAAAAACGTATTTTTCATCGAAAAAACACTAAAAAAGTTTTAAAAATTCTCCCATTTTCCGTTACTCGACTGTAAAAAATTTTGGAACATGTCATTTTATGGGAAATTTTATGTAATTTTCGAAGCTACATTTTCCCAGAAGGGTCATTTTTTCATTTAGAACAAAATTTTTCATTTTAAAATTTCGTGTTTTTTCTAACTTTGCAGGGTTATTTTTTAGAGTGTAACAATGTTCTACAAAGTTGTAGAGCAGACAGTTACAAAAATTTTGATATATAGACATAAGGGGTTTGCTTATAAACATCACGAGTTATCACGATTTTACGAAAAAAAGTTTTGAAAAAGTTACTTTTTGCGTTTCTCTTTGTTTCGTCGTCCGTGTCTGTCGCGGGTGACCATGAATGGCCATGATCGATGACGACCAACTTTTTCAAAACTTTTTGCCTTCCTCACTGAGGTAAGGCTATAATCCTGCTCTAAAAATGAACTTTTTATTAAAAGCTCGAAGACCCACCTTCATATATACATAACGACTCAGAATCGAAAACTGAACAAATGTCTGTGTGTGTGTGTGTATGTGTGTGTGTGTGTGTATGTGTGTGTGTGTGTATGTATGTATGTGTTCAAAAATCTTGCCAAGTTTTCTCAGCACTGGCTGAACCGATTTTGATCGAACCAGTTGCATTCGACTTGGTTTAGGGTCCCATACATCGCTATTGAATTGTTTGAAGTTTCGATAAGTAGTTCAAAAGTTATGTATAAAAATGTGTTTTCACATATATCCGGATCTCAATTATATGCATGTAAACGATGTCCGGATCCATCATCCGACCCATCGTTGGTTAGGTAATCAAGAGACCTTTCCAACGAGTCCACAACATCGAAGATCTGGCAACCCTGTCTCGAGTTATGACCACTTAAGTGATATTTATGTACTTTTTTGAAGCCGGATCTCACTTAAATGCATGTAAACGATGTCCGGAACCATCATCCGACCCATCGTTGGTTAGATTATCAAGAGACCTTTCCAACGAGTCTACATAATTGAAAATCTGGCAACCCTGTCTCGAGATATGACCACTTAAGTGATATTTATGTACTTTTTTGAAGCCGGATCTCACTTAAATGCATGTAAACGATGTCCGGATCCATCATCCGACCCATCGTTGGTTAGGTAATCAAGAGACCTTTCCAACGAGTCCACATAATTGAAAATCTGGCAACCCTGTCTCGAGTTATGACCACTTAAGTGATATTTATGTACTTTTTTGAAGCCGGATCTCACTTAAATGCATGTAAACGATGTTCGGATCCATCATCCGACCCATCGTTGGTTAGGTTATCAAGAGACCTTTCCAACGAGTCCACAACATCGAAGATCTGGCAACCCTGTCTCGAGTTATGATATTTATGATACTTTTTTGAAGCCGGGTCTCACTTATATGCATGTAAACGATGTCCCGATCCATCATCCGACCCATCGTTGGTTAGGTAATCAAGAGACCTTTTCAACGAGTCCACATAATTGAAAATCTGGCAACCCTGTCTCGAGTTATGACCACTTAAGTGATATTTATATACTTTTTTTAAGACGGATCTCACTTAAATGCATGTAAACGATGTCCGGAACCATCATCCGACCCATCATTGGTTAGGTTATCAAGAGCCCTTTCCAACGAGTCCACAACATCGAAGATCTGGCAACCCTGTCTCGAGTTATGACCACTTAAGTGATATTTATGTACTTTTTTGAAGCCAGATCTCACTTAAATGTATGTAAACGATGTCCGGAACCATCATCCGACCCATCGTTGGTTAGGTAATCAAGAGACATTTCCAACGAGTCCACATAATAGAAAATCTGGCAACCCTGTCTCGAGTTATGACAAGTTAAGTTATATCTGTGTACTTATTTTTCTGGACCTAAAAAAGTAGCTGAAATGTGTGTCCAAACCACTCATATTGCCCATTGTTGGTAAAAAGTGAGGAAGGCATCAACCACACAGGTGGATTAAGTTAGTTTTTTTTCGTAAAATCGCGATAACTCGTGATGTTTATAAGCAAACCCCTTATGTCTATATATACAAATTTTTGTAATTGTCTGCTCTACAACTTTGTAGAACATTGTTACACTCTAAAAAATAACCCTGCAAAGTTAGAAAAAACACGAAATTTTAAAATGAAAAATTTTGTTCTAAATGAAAAAATGACCCTTCTGGGACAATGTAGATTCGAAAAGTACATTAAATTTCCCATAAAATGACATGTTCCAAAATTTTTTACAGTCGAGTAACGGAAAATGGGAGAATTTTTAAAACTTTTTTAGTGTTTTTTTCGATGAAAAATACGTTTTTTCGGAATTCTGAGTACGCCATCAAATCGGGCGTCTAATTTTACACAAAAGTCCCTTTGACACCAAATTTCTACTCATCACCGTTTCAGGCTGCAAATTATTGAAAAACACCTCTTTTTTCACATGTTCAAAAATGGAAGGGGTCGTACCGCCCCTCCGTCACGAGATATCAAAAAACGGACCTCGGATTCGTGATCAGGGACAAAAGTTACCCCTTAGGACAAAGTTTCACGCAAATCGAAGAGGGGTCGGGGCAACTGCTGTGTGAGTTGGCGGAGAATTACCCCAATACATGTTAAACATCGCCATTTTTGCAAACCATCTCCAATGCATAATTTGGCTAGACGAAACCTTATTTTTTGAAAGAATAAAACCTGTCTGGCATAAGACGTTTGAAGACGAATGAAAGGTCATTCGTCCATAACTCCTGACTGGGTTTTAACAAAGGTTTTATTCTAAGGCTTTGAGGAGGTTGTTAGGATTCAATTGTAAAACCTGAACTCCTATGTAGGTTTTATAAATATTATAAAAATTCAAAAATCTAGGCAACCACTCGTTGTTTATTTACATTTCCAGTCGCAGTTTCCACCAAACTGAACTTTCGCACTTCAAAATTGCGAGTGACAGCTAATAAACAAAAACAAGCGATAAACCTCGGCTTTCTTTGATCATTTTTGTGGAAATTTTAAATTTTCCAAGCAAGTTTGACAAATCGCAGTAGTGCGATCAATAGCAATAATTTAGTGTTGACAATTTTTTGAAACGAAAGTTTTTTTCGAAGTTTAAAAAGAAAACTTTTTTTCATGAATATTTTTTATGAAAAATATAAATTCTGTCCACTACATTTACCTTTCCGTGCATTTATAAAGCTGTGCACGATGAAAGTTCCCTGCTTTAAATCCAATTCCCCGTCCGCGGAGATTAAGCTGACACGATTTCCGTGTACAAACCTTGCCTTTTGACACCTCAACTCCTCGTTGTTGCGGGGTTTTACGGGGGGATTCATCCAAGGGGACGTCGTGACGGGGGGATTTTTTCGGGGGTTCCCCTCTAATCGTGACGATCCGCCGGAGAAAGAGAGCGGTTAGGCCACCGAAAAAAAAATCGAAAGTAACAAGTTTAGCGCTGACCGGGATATTACTCAACTGCGCCAAAACAATCCACAAACATTGTATTTGAGGTTAGGTAAGGTACACGGGGGGAACATTTCGCTTTCGCGGTTGTTCCACAACCCAATTACGAGCGAACGACGCGCGGAGATAAAAAGTAGATCAATTAACTTTACGTCCCAAGCAATCAGCGATCGAATTGTAATGGTCCCCCCTTCTACAACTGCTAGTCAGCAGTTCTGCCGGGGCTACTTATTTCAATAAATCTCACCGCGCTGCGACCGAAAAGCCCCGGTGACGCTTGAGTGACGACCGCGCGGTCGTAATTTCGCCATTTTGTACTAAAACTCGTACTTAGAAAAGTCGATTTCCTGCGAGCTCTACGCAGCTGCTTAGTGACTGCGTCACAGGAAAGAAACCGCCTGTGCCAGAAAACGAAACTTGCTACAGGGAAACTACGATAGTTTGACAAAGATTGTTGCCATTCGAGTGGGGTGGCTTTTTAGTACACGCTTCTCAACACCAAATCAATTCCTTGTGTCGACCCACCAGATTCGAACTGTACCCGTTGAAGTCGTCCAGTCAAACGAAAGCAGATTAGAAGCAATTACAGCGCTTTTTTCTGGTTTCGCTGGTCGATTTTTTTTTCAACTATTGATTCGCCATTTTTTTCCCTCTCTCTCTAATTCTTGGCGCAGCCCAATCCGATTGCGATTGCTCTGTGTGAGAGCTGGGGGGACCCTTAATTAACCCAACATGTTTGCGGTACAAATTGCGATTCTTCGCCAGCTCGCTAATTGAGACTTGTGTACGATTGTCATGGCTGCTTTCAAGCCTGGGACACGTTGTGGAGAAGTTCTCAGAAGTCATCATCGAGTTGAGCTCGTGCTGCGAGGGTGGACCCATTTTTTGGCGGCCGTCACTAATCGTTTCTTGACTTGCGCCGTTGTCTACGATTGGAGGTGGTCATAAATCAAAGCTGTTGAGGAGGAATGGGTCCGAGTTTGGAGCCATTTCGGGAGGATTTGAAGATTTAAGTGTTGCAGCTGAACTCTAAATCTGTCGTGTTACAAAAAAAATTGCAAGGTTATTTTTTAGAGTGTAACAATGTTCTACAAAGTTGTAGAGCAGACAATTACAAAAAATTTGATATAGACATAAGGGGTTTGCTTATAAACATCACAAGTTATCGCGGTTTTACGAAAAAAAGTTTTGAAATAGTAGTTTTTGCAATTCCGTCGTGAAACTACTTACTTTTCCTGTCAATTTTGAACGACGAAAAAGCCTACTTTTCTGTATCAACAATAACAGAATCGAATAGCAACACTTTTCAAAATAAATGCTGAAAAGTTCTACTTTTCAGCACTGAAATGGGTGCTGAAAAGTTGAACTTTTCAGCACTTGTTTCGAAAAGCAACACTTTTCAACATTTTTTAGATTTAAACGATTTATTGACAAAATAAATGAAAATATTACTTAAAATTTCACTCAATGGGTGTTTTTCGGAATTGCAAAAAATGTTGTATGGAACTCGTTGCAAAACTTGATTTTTTCAGCACTCTTCGTATTTATCCAACTCGGTGAACCTCGTTGGATAAATGTACGACTCGTGCTGAAAAAATCTTCTTTTTGCAACTTGTTGCATAAACTACTATTATGCAACAAGTTGCAAAAAGAGGATTTTTTCAGCACGAGTCGTACATTTATCCAACGAGGTTCACCGAAAAACACCCATTGAGTAAAATTTTAAGTAAAATTTTCATGTATTTTTCCAATAAATCGTTTAAATAAAAAAAATGTTGAAAAGTTTTACTTTTCGAAACAAGTGCTAAAAAGTTCAACTTTTCAGCACTCATTTCAGTGCTGAAAAGTAGAACTTTTCAGCATTTATTTTGAAAAGTGTTGCTATTCGATTCTGTTATTTTTGGTAGGAAAAAGTAGGCCGTTTCATTTCTTCAGAAGGACAGGAAAAGTTGACAGTTTCACAGCGGAATTGCAAAAAAGTTACTTTTTGCATTTCTCTTTGTTTCGTCGTCCGTGTCTGTCACGGGTGACCATGAACGGCCATGATCGATGACGACCAACTTTTTCAAAACTTTTTTTTCGTAAAATCGCGATAACTCGTGATGTTTATAAGCAAACCCCTTATGTCTATTTATTAGAGGTGGGCAAAAAAAGAGCGAGCCGCTCAAAGAGCCGGTTCACTAAAAAGAGCGAATGAACCATGGCTCACAAAAAAAGAACCGCGGTTCTTTTTTAAACTACGGTCTTTTGAAAGAACCGTTCCAAGATAGAATGATTTTTAAACTTGTTATAAATATAATTTATCGAATTTCGAACAAATTGCATCACAAAATTTCGTTTTTAGAATTGAAAATGCAATTCTCAATTGAAAAAAAAATGCTTATAAAAAATAATCTTAAAATAGCAAAGTTAAAGTTTTCAAACTTATTTTCAGTTTCCTACACTGAAAGTAAAAAGTATCCTTTTTTCAAGTTCACCTGTCGTCACCCTTTAAAAGGGTATCGAAAATGTACTGAATTTGACATACCCTTTTAAAAGGGTGACGCCGGGTGAACTTTAAAAAAGGATAGAAAGTATCCTTTTTGAGGATTGAAAGTACTCTTTTGAGGGATACTTCTGACTTTGAGTGTACTTTTCTTTGAAATTCCAAAAGTAAATGATTTTCTAAACAAAACGAAAAAGCTTTTCTTTATATAACTGATCGAACATTAAAGTATTATACGAATACAAATTTGGGCATTTTAGCTTGTAAAATATTACCATTGCATAGCATAGCTTGTAAAATATTACCAAAAATCTAATTAATAGCTGAAAGATTATGGAAAAAAAATAATTCTCTTGCCTGATTTAACTTCAGTGTTTATAGTCTTCATCGATTAAATCAGAATTTAGAAAAGAGTTTGCAAAATCACACAATTCTTAAAAATAACCTTTTTATCAAAATTTTGAAATAGAGCGAAAGAGCCGTTCAAAAGAGCGGCTCTTTTTAGTGAGCGAACGAAAATGAGCGGCTCCTAAAAAAGAGCGGTTTTGCCCACCTCTACTATTTATCAATTTTTTTGTAATTGTCTGCTCTACACATTTGTTGAGCATTGTTACACTCTAAAAAACAACCCTGCAAAGTTAGAAAAAACACGAAATTTTAAAATGAAAAATTTTGTTCTAAATGAAAAAATGACCCTTCTGGGTCAATGTAGATTCGAAAAGTACATTAAATTTTTCATAAAATTTGTGACAGTCAAGTGACGAAAAATGGGAGAATTTTTAAAACTTTTTCAGTGTTTTTTTTTCAATGAAAAATACGTTTTTTCGGAATTCTGAGTACGCCATCAAATCGGGCATCTAATTTTACATAAAAGACCCTTTGACATCAAATTTCTATCTCATCACCGTTTCAGGCTGCAAATTATTGAAAAACACCTCTTTTTTCGCATGTTCAAAAATGGAAGGGGTCGTACCGCCCCTCCGTCACGAGATATCAAAAACGGACCTCGGATTCGTGTTCAGGGACAAAAGTTACCCCTTAGGACAAAGTTTCACGCAAATCGAAGAGGGGTCGGGGCAACTGCTGTGTGAGTTGGCGGAGAATTACCCATTTAATATGAATGATGAAATTTTCTGATTAATTTGGTGTCTTCGGCAAAGTTGTAGATAATGATTAGGATTGCTTTTTTAAATAATTTATTTACACTGTAAATAAATAAGTTTTTTAATAGGACTCAAAATGGGTATCTCTTCTCTAAAATTAAGTTTTAAACAAGAAAAGGGGATAATTATCTATTTGTGGACCATTTTAATAGTTATGCTTGATTTTATTATTTTAAAATAATTTGCAATAGAAAAACTCGAAAATTCGCGAAAGTTTCATTTTTTAACATTGAAAATCAAACTCATAGTTTTTGAGATATTTTCAGTTAAAATTTACAAGCTTATAAGGTGACACTTTGAATAAAACCTCATTTCCATCCATTCAAAAATTTTAGGAAATCTCATAAATTTATAAATTAATTTTTCAGGGTTGATTTCCTTTCTAGAAGTATTTTCAAAATGCAAAAAAAAACGAAAAGAAATCGAAAATGTAAACTCAAAAGTGGCTACAACTTGAGAACGGTAGAATTAAATTAAAAAATGCTAATTTCTAGTTGAACTCAATAAAAAACATTTTTTATCCGTTTTTTCGATATTTAGAAAAATCTTTTTTTTCCAAAAGCTCATATCTTCTGAACCAGATTTTTCCCCATCACGCATATGGCTCAAAAGATTTCTTTTTTACCTCTCATATATCAAAAAGTTTCAAAATTAGGAAGTAAAAGAAAGTTAATTCAAAAAATTGGAATTTTTCCGTTAACCTACAGTCCTACAACTTTGCCGAAGACACAGATGATGATCAGAAAATTCCTTCTCAAGGTACATAATTTCATACATTTTCACAATCATTTTGAATGGTCATACCCCAAAGCGGTATGAGGCCTTGCACTGAAAAAAAAAATGATGCAAAATATAATGTCTTTTGACAATACAAGGCAAAATTGTTCAAATAAAAAAAATACAAAGAAAAGTCGGCACTATTCATAATTTATTTTTTCTTTGTAATTTTTTTTTTGATAAATTCTTCATTAATATAACCTTATTTTTTTTTCAATTTCCAAATTACTTTTATCGGTTCGAACATTATTCCTAAAAAGGAAAGTTGTTGCTGATTTCAGGGTGGCCACTCAATTCGAAAAAAAAGTCGGAAATTCTGTTGCATCTTGTCACATGATTTGAATATTTGAAAAAACGATCCCAACTTGAGTTTTTCAATATTTTTTTGGGTTTGATATTTTCAAATGATAAACTAAATTCGTTAAGTTGTTTGACTTGTTCCAAATGTTTGATTTTCCTAAACTTTTTAAGAGTATCGTTTAATTAATATGGTTAAATCTTGATTTTCAGCTATCGATAAATTCAAAAAACGAAACTATTGGCACTACGCCCCCCGGGGCATGGCCTTCCTCTAACGTGGGATTTCTGCTCCAGCGCCTCTGACGAGACAGGAGAAACCGGGACCGACGTTTTACTTCACCATCCGATAGAAGCTCAGTGGATAAGGCGGGAATCGAACCCGCGTCTCATAGCATCATCGGGATCGGCAGCCGAAGCCGCTACCCCTGCGCCACGAGACCCAACGATAAATTCAAATATAAAATTAAATCCAAACATTTTTATCTCTGATTGAATAAATTTATTTTTTCAGTTTATTTTGAAGATTTTAAACTTTCGTGCATTCATCTCTTCAAGGCGGATTGTGGAAGAGAAAAGTTTACAAAGTTCTAAATTAGTTGTCTGGTTTTTTTCAATAATTTATTTTCTTGGTTTTTCTGAGGTATTTCAAATATTCAGAGCCACATTTAAATCTCAAACGAATGAGTATTACCAAGTTCTGAGTTGGTATAATCATTTTTTCAATTTGAAAATTGAATTTGAGTGCACACCCTGTAAAACCTTAAACAGTTGCTTTTCTTCATAGTTTTTGAAGATTTTTCCCGAGGCCAGATCGAGCACAAATTTGGATTTTAGCCTAGTGATGGATGAATCTTTGATTTCAAGAGTAAAACGTTAATCCACCATTAGGTGGTTGGTGCCTTCCTCATATTTACAAAGTACACGGAGAAAAAAGAGTTCCCAAAATCGTGAACACCCGTTCATGAAATTGGGAACCACGAACAAAGCGTTCAAATGCCATGGTACGATTTTCAAAAACCGGTGTTCACGATTTTGGGAACTCTTTTTTCTCCGTTTAATAATGAAAATAAGTTTATGAAAAAATATATTCCTGATACAGACTTTTCCAGAAAACATGCAGACTCTCATTTAAAGCAATGTGGCAACCGGGCGTTTCGCATCTGGCGCGACTTTCGCACGTGAACAAAAAGATCCGGCCTTTTGAGGTTATGCAAAAAATCACCCTTTTTTGTAGATACAAATATCTTTTTCTTAGCATAACTTTTTAAATACTTAACTAACAGAATAAATTTTAATAGGGTCTTATGGGACTCCAAAACGAATCGAATGAGGCTGACCCGGCCAAAATCGGTTCAGCCAGTTCTGAGAAAATCATGTGAAAAAAACAAACATCCCCACAGACATGTGTTCAGAATTTGATTCTGAGTCAATATGTATACGTGAAGGTATATCTAGAAGGTTTATTTAAGAAGTTCAATTTTCGAGTGATTTTATAGCCTTGTCTCAGTGAGGTGAGGAAGGCAAAAAAAGAGTTAGCAACGGGAAGTACCTACCAGCCTACTGAATAAAGCTTAGGGTGACAAGACAAAGTGTTTTTTTTTGTAAATATTAAGAGATACCCCCTGGTTCAATTCTTCAGGTGGTGAACAAAAGCAACTGTGCAAATTTTGAGCCAAATCGGTTAAGGTTTAAGGATCGCTTTTTATCGTTGAAGTTTGTATGGGCAAATCGCAAAAAGTATGGAAAAAAGCTTAAAAATCAAAATCATACCAAAAGATGGCGCAAGGTTCTTGAGTAAAATTTTATGACAAACAACTTTGTCCAAGACCGCAAATCAATCCGAGTTAATCCTGACGAGTTATTAGCGATTAAAAGAATAGGTTTTTGCATGATTTTTTTTTTATTGTACCAACTTTGACGATTTTAAGCAAACCTTAAACCTTAACCGATTTCGCTCAAATTTTTCACAGTTTTTGATTTGATTTGATGTGATAACCAACAGGGCCACAAGGACGACCTATGTAGCGGTTGCCTGAAACAACAGTGGCTCAGACTTGCTCAAAATTTTCACAGTTAGGTACTTATTATTGCCTGAAGAATCGAATCAGGGGGTATCCCTGAGGTCATTTTTTTTTGTCTATTGTCACCCTAATGAAACTCTAATCGCATGATCATTGCTGCCCATCGCCTCAACGATCGATTTGCTTTTGTTCAATCATAATTTCCACATAAAAATGGTAATCTAAACCGTCTTTATTGTCTTCAAAGTGTTTCGCAACCGGTGATCTGGTCTCTTCTCCAAACAAACCACGAGCCGTAACCGTTTTGCTCGCCCCCCAAAACTGCCCATATTTCAGCTAGAGCTGCTCTAAAACTAAGTGGCACTTTCAGGCCGTGAATAACTGTCGTGAGCAGTTCTCTAGGATTTCGGTCATTCGATTTTTTTTGTATTTTTTAATCCGACTGAAACTTTTTTGGTGCCTTCGGTATGCCCAAAGAAGCCATTTTGCATCATTAGTTTGTCCATATAATTTTCCATACAAATTCGGCAGCTGTCCATACAAAAATGATGTATGAAAATTCAAAAATCTGTATCTTTTGAAGGAATTTTTTGATCGATTTGGTGTCTTCGGCAAAGTTGTAGGTATGGATACGGACTACACTGGAAAAAAATAATACACGGTAAAAAAAATTTGGTGATTTTTTTATTTAACTTTTTATCACTAAAACTTGATTTACAAAAAAACACTATTTTTAATTTTTTTTATTTTTTGATATGTTTTAGAAGGCATAAAATGCCAACTTTTCAGGAATTTCCAGGTTGTGCAAAAATCACTGACCGAGTTATGAATTTTTAATCAATACTGATTTTTCAAAAATCGAAATTTTGGTCGTAAAAATTTTTCAACTTCATTTTCGATGTAAAATCAAATTTGCAATCAAAAGTACTTTACTGAAATTTTGATAAAGTGCACCGTTTTCAAGTTATAGCCATATTTAAGTGACTTTTTTGAAAATAGTCGCAGTTTTTCATTTTTTTAAATTAGTGCACATGTTTGCCCAGTTTTGAAAAAAATATTTTTGAAAAGCTGAGAAAATTCTCTATATTTTGCTTATTTGGACTTTGTTGATACGACCTTTAGTTGCTGAGATATTGCAATGCAAAGGTTTAAAAACAGGAAAATTGATGTTTTCTAAGTTTCACCCAAACAACCCACCATTTTCTATCGTCAATATCTCAGCAACTAATGGTCCGATTTTCAATGTTAATATATGAAACATTTGTGAAATTTTCCGATCTCTTCGAAAAATATTTTGGAATTTTCAAATCAAGACTAACATTTCACAAAGGCCAAACATTCAATATTACGCCCTTTTAAAATGTTTGTCTTGATTTGAAAATTCCAAAAATATTTTTTTCGAAAAGATCGGAAAATTTCACAATTGTTTCATATATTAACATTGAAAATCGGACCATTAGTTGCTGAGATATTGACGATAGAAAATGGTGGGTTGTTTGGGTGAAACTTAGAAAACATCAATTTTCCTGTTGCATTGCAATATCTCAGCAACTAAAGGTCGTATCAACATAGTCCGAATAAGCAAAATATAGAGAATTTTCTCAGCTTTTCAAAAATATTTTTTTCAAAACTGGGCAAACATGTGCACAAATTTAAAAAAATGAAAAACTGCGACTATTTTCAAAAAAGTCACTTAAATATGGCTGGGTAATTCTCCGCCAACTCACACAGCAGTTGCCCCGACCCCTCTTCGATTTGCGTGAAACTTTGTCCTAAGGGGTAACTTTTGTCCCTGATCACGAATCCAAGGTCCGTTTTTTGATATCTCGTGACGGAGGGCGGTACGACCCTTCCATTTTGAACATGCGAAAAAAGAGGTGTTTTTCAATAATTTGCAGCCTGAAACGGTGATGCGATAGAATTTTGGTGTCAAAGGGACTTTTATGTAAAATTAGACGCCCGATTTGATGGCGTACTCAGAATTCCGAAAAAACGTATTTTTCATCGAAAAAAACACTAAAAAAGTTTTAAAAATTCTCCCATTTTCCGTTACTCGACTGTAAAAAATTTTGGAACATGTCATTTTATGGGAAATTTAATGTACTTTTCGAATCTACATTGACCCAGAAGGGTCATTTTTCATTAGAACATAAATTTTCATTTTAAAATTTCGTGTTTTTTCTAACTTTGCAGGGTTATTTTTTAGAGTGTAATAATGTGCTACAAAGTTGTAGAGCAGACAATTACAAAAATTTTGATATATAGACATAAGGGGTTTGCTTATAAACATCACGAGTTATCGCGATTTTACGAAAAAAAGTTTTGAAAAAGTTGGTCGTCATCGATCATGGCCGTTCATGGTCACCCGCGACAGACACGGACGACGAAATAAAGAGAAACGCAAAAAGTAACTTTTTCAAAACTTTTTTTCGTAAAATCACGATAACTCGTGATGTTTATAAGCAAACCCCTTATGTCTATATATCAAAATTTTTGTGATTGTCTGCTCTACAACTTTGTAGAACATTGTTACACTCTCAAAAATAACCCTGCAAAGTTAGAAAAAACACGAAATTTTAAAATGAAAATTTATGTTCTAAATGAAAAAATGACCCTTCTGGGTCAATGTAGATTCGAAAAGTACATTAAATTTCCCATAAAATGACATGTTCCAAAATTTTTTACAGTCGAGTAACGGAAAATGGGAGAATTTTTAAAACTTTTTAGTGTTTTTCGATGAAAATACGTTTTTCGGAATTCTGAGTACGCCATCAAATCGGGCGTCTAATTTTACATAAAAGTCCCTTTGACACCAAATTTCTATCTCATCACCGTTTCAGGCTGCAAATTATTGAAAAACACCTCTTTTTCGCATGTTCAAAATGGAAGGGTCGTACTGCCCCTCCGTCACGAGATATCAAAAAACGGACCTCGGATTCGTGATCAGGGACAAAAGTTACCCCTTAGGACAAAGTTTCACGCAAATCGAAGAGGGGTCGGGACAACTTTTCCCGATTTCGTGTGAGTTGGTAGAGAATTACCCGGCTATAACTTGAAAACGGTGCACTTTATCAAAATTTTAGTAAAGTACTTTTTGATTGCAAATTTGATTTTACATCGAAAAATGAAGTTGAAAAATTTTTACGACCAAAATTTCGATTTTTTGAAAAAATCAGTATTGATTAAAAAATTCATAACTCGGTCAGTGATTTTTTGCACAACCTGGAAATTTCTGAAAAGTTGGCATTTTATGTCTTCTAAAACATATCAAAAAATAAAAAAAATTAAAAATAGTGTTTTTTTGTAAATCAAGTTTTAGTGATAAAAGTTAAATAAAAAATCACCAAATTTTTTTACCGTGTATTATTTTTCCAGTGTAGTCCGTATCCATACCTACAACTTTGCCGAAGACACCAAATCGATCAAAAATTCCTTCAAAAGATACAGATTTTTGAATTTTCATACATCATTTTTGTATGGACAGCTGCCGAATTTGTATGGAAAATTATATGGACAAACTAATGATGCAAAATGGCTTCTTTGGGCATACCGAAGGCACCAAAAAAGTTTCAGCCGGATTAAAAAATACAAAAATTAAAATTGAAGAAAAAAGACCGATTTCGTAGAGAATTGCTCTCGTCTTTCCTACTCGCTGAGACACGTCGCGCGAGATGATAGGCCCTCATAAATAATTCAATTTCACGATTACTCTCGCGCGCGCGTTCAATATTTGATTATTCAAAGTAAGCGCTCTATCCAATAAACAATTATCATAATGCAGGAGAGATTCACTGGAGTTTTAAACTGCGTGAGTTTGTACGATTTTAAATGGGTTGTAATGCTCCAGCACCAGTGGCCGAAATTCAAATTCAGATCGCGCAAACTCTGCGTGCGTCAACGCGTTGCAACATCTCTCGCCGATGCGTCGTTTAATCGAGGTGAGACTTTCTCACAGAAGGTAGGTCGACAGTTTAGAGTCAGTGGCGTAGAACTTTGGGGGAGATTTTAAGCATGCAATCCAGCAGGCACGGCGACGTGCCCCCCAAACAGCGATGCCATAGAAAGGGTCAAATAAATCGCGTTTGGCAAGACAAGGAACGCCACTGTTCGAAAAGCTTGATTGAAAGGGCAAGAAGAGGATTTATTGCCCCCGCCAGGTTGAGTCAACTTGGCCTACCGCGGCGAGCTTTCCCACACCGGTGAACAGCCCTGCGGGTGACACTTTTTCTCCAAAGTCTCCCGGCAGGTAATTATTTCTCGGCCCTGGTCGAAGATTGGCGCTGTATCGCGCAATCGCGGATCGATTAAAGACCGCGCGACGTAACTGCGAACGAAACTATCGCGCCGACGTTCCAGCGCCAAGTCTTGCGCGGAGATCTGGTGTGGAGTTCACAGCTGCGCCGCGAGAAAGGAGGAAATAAAAACATGAAAATAAACACATTTGACGGCGGGGAAACAAGCGCAGTGCGCGCGGGTGGTGCAGGGGCTGGACAGTATCGAAGGTCTGGTTGAATAGCTGCGCGGAACTAAGCGATCGGAACGTGGTGTCGACTCGACCCAAAGTTACCTTCCAAGCCGCGATGCTGTGGGGAGGGCTTGAAAAGTCGTGTTGAGTTGATCCCGTCGACGTGCCTTCCAAGCAGCGATGATACGCATAGGTCTTTTTTAAGTCGATCGAAAGAGAAAAGATTGCCAACTCGACACCCTGTCCAAATCACACACAGGCAGGGACGGACAGTTTCCGCTGCAAGCCCCAGATGGTGGTGGTGTTAAAATAGCGTTGGAAAAAGGTATCAAGAGCAAAAACCGAGCGCTCGCCTATCTCGCCACACCATAAATCGGGAACAAAGCTTTTCTTTCAATCTGCGTGAAGAGTTGAACTCCACGGTTTGAGGTCGGGGAATAGATTGCGGAAGAAAGGTTCGCCGCGCTCTGCAAATTGAATTAAACTTTTACTTTTAGCACGGTCTTGTTGGTCTGCACGGGGTGTGTTAATTGAGAGGTACTTTAATTACAATAATTTAGAGGCGTTTGAAATGGATCGCTGTTGAGCTAACAAAACTGTTGCGAGCGCATAATGGCAGCATCTCATCCAATTAAGCAGTTAATTGTGAGACTGGTGGTGAGGTGGTGAGGAGGAGTTTGTGAGACTGGTGAGCGAGGGAGTGGGTGGAAAATTGAAAAATTGGCGTTGGGTTTTTAAAGAGGTCTTATGCATAGATAATTGACGCTGCAGGTATTGGCAGGTATTGACAGCAGAGTGAGGTTATGTGTGTACAGGCTTCTCTCCTCTCCCCCTTTAAAGATCTAGATTGGCCCGTGGCACTTTCACTCGAGGTGTGGTGTGGGATTTGTTTCCGCTGCGGCAGTTCTGCGCGGCAAATTGTATCGACAGTTTTGGGCCGAGATGATAATTGTTTGTCTTGTCGGATTGGAGCGGTGGATAATTGACTTCGAGAGAGTGAGCCGGATAGAAACGGATGTTGGGACTGATTGGTTATGTGCAGGGGGAGGGACACCCTTACGAACTATAGAAACAATTAGGAGAATACTCCTATTTTCCTTGAAATTTCTGCAGCACTTTTGTGTGTTGTATCTTTCCGGAAGAGATTAAAAGTCCAACAATCACTCGACATGACTTTTTCGTTATTGCGCAAACACACAACCATTTTCGCAACGCTCAATAAACCCCAAAAAAAAGCAGTTCCTCGTCACTGTCATTTAAGGAAGCGCTAAGCGACCCTAATGAACGAATCTCTGCCATGCTTATCCGGCTAATTAAGCATTGCATCAGAGCCGTTCAGTCTTGGACGACGACGATCACCCTCGTCACACGTTGGGTTGTCACGTTTTGCGAAGCCCTGCACACGAGCAAAACGAATAAAAAAGATGATTAAATTTGGTCTTTATTTTGGGCCACAGGAAGTTGTCAATCATGGCTGTCTTCTCCCCTAAGATACCGAAGGCAAAGGTTTTAAGTCGAGGGATGCTGCAAATAAAGTTAGCTCTGCATACATCACGTGAATGTTTTCAAAACAGCTTTTATTTGCGAGATGACGACGCCCGCTCTCTGTGGATCGTTCCCTTTCATTTCCTCCGAAGATCCAGGCCTAGCAGCGTTGTGCTATCTTGTCACATGAGTAAGTCATGTGTGACTACTAAAATGACAATCATAACAATAATAACAAAAATAAAAAAAAATGTCAAAAATGTCAAAAATGTCAAAAATGTCAAAAATGTCAAAAATGTCAAAAATGTCAAAAATGTCAAAAATGTCAAAAATGTCAAAAATGTCAAAAATGTCAAAAATGTCAAAAATGTCAAAAATGTCAAAAATGTCAAAATGTCAAAATGTCAAAATGTCAAAATGTCAAAATGTCAAAATGTCAAAATGTCAAAAATGTCAAAATGTCAAAATGTCAAAATGTCAAAATGTCAAAATGTCAAAATGTCAAAATGTCAAAATGTCAAGAATGTCAAAATGTCAAAATGTCAAAATGTCAAAATGTCCAAAAGGCAAAATGTCAAAAATGTCAAAATGTCAAAATGTCAAAATGTCAAAATGTCAAAATGTCAAAATGTCAAAATGTCAAATATGTCAAAATGTCAAAATGTCAAAATGTCAAAATGTCAAAATGTCAAAATGTCAAAAATGTCAAAATTACAAAATTACAAAATTACAAAATTTACAAAATTACAAAATTGCAAAATTACAAAATGTCAAAATGTCAAAATACAAAAATTACAAAAATACAAAAATTACAAAATTACAAAATACAAAATTACAAAATTACAAAATACAAAATTACAAAATTACAAAATTACAAAATTACAAAATTACAAAAATTACAAAATTACAAAAATTACAAAAATTACAAAATTACAAAATTAAAAATTACAAAATTACAAAATTACAAAATTACAAAATTACAAAAATTACAAAAATACAAAAATTACAAAATTACAAAATTACAAAATTACAAAATTACAAAATTACAAAATCACAAAATTTACAAAATTACAAAAATTACAAAATTACAAAAATTACAAAAATTACAAAAGTTACAAAAATTACAAAAATTACAAAAATTATAAAAATTACAAAAATTACAAAAATTACAAAAATTACAAAAATTACAAAAAATACAAAAAATATAAAAATTACAAAAATTGCAAAAATTAAAAAATTCCAAAAATTTCAGAAATTTCAAAAATTTCAAAAATTTCAAAAATTACAAAAATTACAAAAATTACAAAAATTACAAAAATTACAAAAAAATGTTCAAAACATTGATCGTTTTGAGGCAAGATAGCACAACGTTTTGAGCCAGACAGGCATAAGAATCCGAAGTTGCCGTTTTGTTCAGCTCAACTAAACCTGATCCTTGTAGGTGGCAAAGCGATACTAACACAGCCCAAGTTCATTGTTTTCTTCCCGTTGAATCCGCACTCGCTCTACATTCACACTGTTTCATAACTCTCGGATATGAATGGGGAGGAGGTTTGCTTCTCGCAAATAAAAACACATCAATTTTTGAGGCTGTTTGTTACGAGCTGGAATATAATAATAAAAAAAATCGACGGAGTCAGAAGCACGGTTATGATTCCGGGGACCACACCGCAGAACCACGTGAAGAGTCGTCGTCGCGAGCCAAAGCCAGAGTCAGCAGCGTGCATATCAATCGATTCCGATCTCGTAAATCACACGACCCGTGGCCAATCCCTCGTCGAAAGAAAGGCTACCCTTTCTAATTTATCCCCAGCGACTTCGACATTGTGCCAAACGGAAATGTTTTTCTCGCTGGCGACGAACCCCGCACACAGAGAGTTCAACGACGCGGGGTTCAAACGCTCGCTGCGAGATTAGGATCAGCGAACGGCTTGTTTCGAACTCGGAGTGACGTGATTTTGGCGCGCGGCGAAGAGCCCCGAGGGGCTCGAGGCCGATCGAAATCTGGCTCGAGCTGGGAGAGACCCTAAAGTGATGCGGAGGTCGTCGTGTAGGAGTGTGTAAAAGATTTTGATTGCGTAACGGTCACTTGGGTTGTTGGCAAGATCTGGGATTGGGGCTACAAGGGGGTGACATAATTGTCGAGTGTTTGATCAGATATTGCAACGATTTAATAAACAAATTGATTGTTCGAAAAGCTGATCAAAGGTATAACCCCAGGCTAGGTCTAATTTACTGACAACTCCCAGTTGGTGAAAGGAATCATGCTAATCAGCTGTTGTTAAATTCGTCAGCTGAAATTTGAGAAGTATGGCGACTGTTATTATGTAGCACAGACTTTTGTACTAAAATTTAGTTAATAACCTTCACCATCAATCCATCCAATCCATCCGAAGAATCGATGTCCTGGGACATCAATCTGCTCAATCAAATCCCCTCTCAGAACGTGTGAACTTCTCACGCACCTCCCCGTCTGTCAAAACAAGAAAACTCATCGAACTATGGCAGACCTTGCCAACCTTCCCGCCATCAATCATTTTGACTTACTATACCTCAACAAATCGGGTGACCTTCTCGCAGCTGACTAATTGCAGCTTCCAGGCAACTCCACCCCGCCTTTATTCCACCCGTAATTGCATGTTCCCCCCTTCTCAGGAGTCCGTCCGTGGGGACCGCACCCAGTCATTATGTCATAGAGACCTTGCCGTGACCATCAGCCGGAGACTTGCGCGCTAGGATGGGATCGACGTAGGGTTGAAAAGGTCCCTCTTTCACTCACCTTTGCCGCGCTGAGTTGATAATCATCTACTAGTCCTCCACCCCGAGAAGAAGTGATCCGTATCATGGATAGGACTTCAAGGGACCGCAATCAGACCACGATCGAACCCAGGTGGTTTGGCGAATCTTGGGCAAATGTTGCAAACGTGTCCCCCAAATATCTGGTCGCGACGATCGTCGCGATCCACGCGTTCCGTTCCGTGAACTCCTCCGCTTCGCGGCGATGCATCTGAAGAACCTCGATGCGTGGAGGAATGCGGAGCCATACCGCGCTAACGGTTACTCAATAGCTCGGAGTTCTTATTGATCTTGATGGTAGGCCAAAATGCCGCGCTCGACTCTAGCTTAAGATCCAATTAACGGCTAGCCGTGGGGTGCCTTAATTTATGAAAACTGGACCACTGCTCAAATCGGGTAGCCGAGTGGACACGATGAATACTAATTAGAGTGGGCTCTTTCAGCGACATATCTTCTGCCCCATCTGGATCGGCCAAGATCAAAGCCGCGCGCGGTTTGCGATGGCGGCGTGGGGGTTTCGTTGGTTTACCCTGAGTGAAAGTCATTTGAATTGGTTGCTTGTAAGTCGAGCGCGCTGACAAAATGTGGAGAAAACACTGTATTTGAAAGACCTGTGTGTGCAATTACAACACTAATGTTGACCTTTTTTTTACTCTTCTTTCTTCCTTTGCAGAGAGGTAAGCGACAGCGACAACCCGCTGGAAAGTTTGTACTCCCAAATTTGAAGAATGGGATTGCTGTAAGTACATGGTGTTATCAAATGTTTTCTCTTTCAAGAGAGCTATTAAGGTGAGGGTGTTTCGAAATAACAAGAAACATATATTTTAGTCTGGCTGTGTGGAGCAATCGGACCGCGGACTGGACTAACAATCCAGAGGTCGCCGGTTCGAGTCCAGCGGTTAACGCTTCAAATTGTAGATGTTAAATTGGCTTTTTGCACCTCTCCCCGACCCAGACATAAACTTTGAAAAATATTTGCATGAAATACACACTATACCTAAAATACTTAAAATAACTACAAAACATAATATACTGATAATAATTTGAATAAAAGTTTTCATAAGTATGTATTTTTTGTATGAATAAACCAGCAGTCGTGAATAAATATTAATGACTTGCCATGTACGGTTACTTGCGTAATCGTGAACAAAATTCAAGATTAAATGAATAGAAATTCAGTTTTTTCAAAGGCGAATCTTTTTCATGATTTCATGAACACACATCATGAACTCCTGAAAAAAATCACGACATCATGAAGAAATAAAATAAAATCATGAATTTATTCACATTATCATGGTTTGAGTTGATTTCCATGATTTAATAGTTTTTTTTTGTAATGACTGTGAATTAACAATACAGTAAAATATGGAAGAGCAATATTTTTTTCAATTCAATTCAATTCAGTTTATTTCTTTAGTTTATGGACTAACAGTAGTTTGGTAAGTGCAGTACTGAGTTTTGGGAAATCCTTTCAGCTGTGTATAAGGCATTTATCACAACGGATGCAAATAAAGTTGGCTGTAAAGGGAAACAAAACACCAGGAAAACAACTCGCAAAAAACCTATCACTATAAGCAATAATTTTTATTGAGCGTTGAACAAGTTTGGTTCTATGACCAAAATCTTGATGTTATTCTAGATAATAATTAGTATTACCAATTCATTACTAAGCAGTAATTTTTCAAGACACATATTTTTCATACAAAATACAAAAATGTTAATATACAAAAAAAAGGATAAAAATACAAAAATAAAACAAAAAACAAAAAGATAATTGCGAAAAAAAATTTCCAGGCACAAAAACGATACGTTTTGGTCGACTTAAACATTCCAAAACGTTGAAATGTGTCAAAAATACACATACATATTACAAAAAAAAACAAGAATCCAAAACAGACAATGAATATTTCAAAAAAAATTAGTCTGTAAATACTTAAAATACTTAAAGTTCTTGAAGTTCTTAAAATTCTTAAAATTCTTAAAATTCTTGAAATTCGTAAAATTCTTAAAATTCTTAAAATTCCTAAAATTCCTAAAATTCTTAAAAATTTTAAAATTCTTAAAATTCTTAAAATTCTTAAAATTCTTAAAATTCTTAAAATTCTTAAAATTCTTAAAATTTTTAAAATTCTTAAAATTCTTAAAATTCTTAAAATTCTTAAAATTCTTAAAATTCTTAAAATTCTTAAAATTCTTAAAATTCTTAAAATTCTTAAAATTCTTAAAATTCTTAAAATTCTTAAAATTCTTAAAATTCTTAAAATTCTTAAAATTCTTAAAATTCTTAAAATTCTTAAAATTCTTAAAATTCTTAAAATTCTTAAAATTCTTAAAATTCTTAAAATTCTTAAAATTCTTAAAATTCTTAAAATTCTTAAAATTCTTAAAATTCTTAAAATTCTTAAAATTCTTAAAATTCTTAAAATTCTTAAAATTCTTAAAATTCTTAAAATTCTTAAAATTCTTAAAATTCTTAAAATTCTTAAAATTCTTAAAATTCTTAAAATTCTTAAAATTCTTAAAATTCTTAAAATTCTTAAAATTCTTAAAATTCTTAAAATTCTTAAAATTCTTAAAATTCTTAAAATTCTTAAAATTCTAAAAATTCTAAAATTCTAAAATTCTTAAAATTCTTAAAATTCTTAAAATTCTTAAAATTCTTAAAATTCTTAAAATTCTTAAAATTCTTAAAATTCTTAAAATTCTTAAAATTCTTAAAATTCTTAAAATTCTTAAAATTCTTAAAATTCTTAAAATTCTTAAAATTCTTAAAATTCTTAAAATTCTTAAAATTCTTAAAATTCTTAAAATTCTTAAAATTCTTAAAATTCTTAAAATTCTTAAAATTCTTAAAATTCTTAAAATTCTTAAAATTCTTAAAATTCTTAAAATTCTTAAAATTCTTAAAATTCTTAAAATTCTTAAAATTCTTAAAATTCTTAAAATTCTTAAAATTCTTAAAATTCTTAAAATTCTTAAAATTCTTAAAATTCTTAAAATTCTTAAAATTCTTAAAATTCTTAAAATTCTTAAAATTCTTAAAATTCTTAAAATTCTTAAAATTCTTAAAATTCTTAAAATTCTTAAAATTCTTAAAATTCTTAAAATTCTTAAAATTCTTAAAATTCTTAAAATTCTTAAAATTCTTAAAATTCTTAAAATTCTTAAAATTCTTAAAATTCTTAAAATTCTTAAAATTCTTAAAATTCTTAAAATTCTTAAAATTCTTAAAATTCTTAAAATTCTTAAAATTCTTAAAATTCTTAAAATTCTTAAAATTCTTAAAATTCTTCAAATTCTTAAAATTCTTAAAATTCTTAAAATTCTTAAAATTCTTAAAATTCTTAAAATTCTTAAAATTCTTAAAATTCTTAAAATTCTTAAAATTCTTAAAATTCTTAAAATTCTTAAAATTCTTAAAATTCTTAAAATTCTTAAAATTCTTAAAATTCTTAAAATTCTTAAAATTCTTAAAATTCTTAAAATTCTTAAAATTCTTAAAATTCTTAAAATTCTTAAAATTCTTAAAATTCTTAAAATTCTTAAAGTTCTTAAAATTCTTAAAATTCTTAAAATTTTTAAAATTCTTAAAATTCTTAAAATTCTTAAAATTCTTAAAATTCTTAAAATTCTTAAAATTCTTAAAATTCTTAAAATTCTTAAAATTCTTAAAATTCTTAAAATTCTTAAAATTCTTAAAATTCTTAAAATTCTTAAAATTTTTAAAATTCTTAAAGTTCTTAAAATTCTTAAAATTCTTAAAATTTTTAAAATTCTTAAAATTTTTAAAATTCTTAAAATTCTTAAAATTCTTAAAATTCTTAAAATTCTTAAAATTCTTAAAATTCTTAAAATTCTTAAAATTCTTAAAATTCTTAAAATTCCTAAAATTCTTAAAATTCTTAAAATTCTTAAAATTCTTAAAATTCCTAATATTCTTAAAATTCTTAAAATCCTTAAAATTCTTTAAATCCATAAAAATTCTTAAAATTTTTAAAATTTTTAAAATTTTTAAAAATCCTAATTTTTTTTTAAATATTTTATGTATGGCCGTCATTTAGGGTTTCAGTTTTGACTAGCAACCAGGGCCTGCTTTTTAAACAATTTAAAATTAAACTCTGCTCTACTAACAGCTAGCTTATCTAAATTGATTTATTTTTAATGAATCCTTTTCCATAGAAGTCCAATTAAGAGACATTAACGATAGTTTTTTTTGAAGAATCTCACAATACTCGCTTCAATAAACTGCACTTGTGCAGTTCAAAACAATCAGGTGGTTCAAACATCATTTAGCAATAAAACTAGTCTCAAAATCGAACCGATTCGCTAGTAAAACTAAATTGATTAATTTTTATTAGCATAATGAAACTAAATCCACCATAAAATGAGTCTCGTTTGACTACTAATTCGACCACAACCAAATTCCACCCCCGCAAAGTTTTGGGGCCCGTCCAAGGTGTCCACTTTGAAGAGCCCCAACCAGACACACACACAAATTGATGGTTCACCCCATCGACACCCCATAATAAGCGTCACAGAGCTGTGAAGCCCAAATCTGCCGCTTCGTCAAACGATGATGCAATGACATCCAGCCCCCCTTCGGAATCCGTTTTGCGAAGTCCCATTCTTCGTCAAAGCTGCCAAACCGCCGGGGTCAAATAGCTGAGGTGAGGGTGCGGCCGGTCTCATTTGCATCTCAATCAATCGCAATTCCATCACTTTTTCAGCGAAAGGAGTGCTTTTTGCCTCTCCGGATTCTTTACAATTTTTACGACCAGCCAGCGCGGCGAAAGTTATGTCATTTTCGGGAGATTGACTTTTGAACCGCGGCCGCGCCATGACTGCGCAGCATTCACAGCCGCTCTTGGTCACGATTCCGTTCGATTTCGGTCTCGACTTTGCGCTTTCAATTAAATCATTTTCCTTGCAGAGCCTTCTCCTTTTGCCGGGGGAAGACGCGCTTTAGAAACAATTAGCTCTCACTAAATCCAAATACTTGGTGGCGGCGGTGGCCGCCTCAACCCAATAATCAATCTCGAACTCCATTAAGCGAGTTGTTGTGAATCACGACCCTTTCTTGGGTTGAAGCCCGCGAGGAGTTCAATAAATTCCTGGCGAGTTTTGACAAGTAGACCTAAACTTTAGGCACCAATTGAAACGTAGTTCAACATTACTCCGTAATCAACGCGTTTCCACTACTGGCCAACAGATCGCGCTAGTGTCGCTCCCACCCCAAAACTCGCAATCTACTTGTCTGTGACGCCAGCATCCCGCGGGAACCCTACACTTGCAACAATTCCAGCAATCTCTTTGT
Organism: Culex quinquefasciatus; assembly: GCF_015732765.1. NCBI lineage: Eukaryota > Metazoa > Arthropoda > Insecta > Diptera > Culicidae > Culex > Culex quinquefasciatus. The sequence continues at coordinate 102,221,366 of NC_051861.1, forward strand.
AGATCGAAACTCTGCGCTCCAGGCCAATTCCAGCCCGGCAGTGTCACCCCGGTGTCCAAGTCTCTCTAAATTATGAGCGATCCTCCCGGCTTTCTGTGGCCAAAGTCGTGCCACGTTGGTTCCGACTTTCATTAGAGGAAGGTCCGCCCGAACACGCCTAGCATCGTTTAATTGAAATCTCATAAATTAATTTCCTTTCCTTTGGCGGGATGGCGGCCCCGGAAAAAAAGTCCCACAGGAAGAACGCAGAAGGGGGGGTTGAAGAGTTCATGGGATGACCCTGGAGCAAAATCGAAGCGGACTCCGATGGACTCACGACTGCTTCACGGTCACACTTTGTGTGGAGTCCCTTGTCAAGGTATTTCCGCGGGCAGAAGGCCGGCATTTCTGTGGATTTTGGCGAGCTGGATGTCGTGTGCGACATTGAACTTGGGATGATACTGGTTTAAGGAAGAAGAACGGTGTGGGAGATCCAGCCTGCGATAAATTTGTATTTTAAATCGCCTCAAATTGTGCAAGTGCACAAATGTTGTTGGTTGGTGAAATATTTACAATTCTAATAATATGCCTGCAAATTGGTGAAACGACTAATTTTTCCGTTGAATCAGCTAAAATTGTAGCTGAATGAACCAACCTGGAAATGGTTGAATGGAAAATCCTGTTTGGTAATTCGCGAACCAACATTGATCGCCCAAATCTAAATCACATTAATGAAATTGTTTTGCATACTACAGTCATGCCTCGGTTTAGCACCGCATATGGGGGATGCAAAACCGAGGCGTGCATAACCGAGGCACAGAGCTTATGGGATTTTGGCTATATGGGAGACATTGGCTTAAATCGTACGAAAAATTATGCAAACATCAAAAAATTATAGTTTTTTGGAATCGGGATGATGCCAGTTATCCATTAAAATTATTATTTCATGAAAATTTTCACAAAAATACGTATTTTTCCTGTGCAAAATGCATTTTTTTTTCTCTAAAAAAACCAAAAATATATTGTTATTGCAATATGGGTATCAAATGATCAGGGTTTTTTCATACATTTTGTATGTAAAAACAACATTTCTAGAAAATACTCAAAATTTTCACAAAACTACGTCTTTTTGAAAAAACTCCAAATTTCAGTTTTTACAATATGGGTATCAAACGATCGGGAATTTTTCATACATTTCCAATGTAATAACAACATTTTTAGAAAATACTCAAAATTTTCACAAAACTACGTATTTTCGAATAAAATACTCAAAATTTCCGTTTTTACAATGTGGGTATCGAACGATCGGAATTTTTTCATACATTTCGAATGTTATAACAACATTTTTTGGAAATACTCGAAATTTTCACAAAACTACGTATTTCCGAAAAAAAATACTCAAAACTTCCGTTTTTACAATGTTGGTATCAAACGATCGGGATTTTTTCATACATATCGAATGTAATAACTTTTTTTTGAAAATACTCCAAATTTTCACAAAACTACGTATTTTCTGAAAAAAACCTAATTTCCGTTTTTATGATGTGGGTGTCGAACGATCGGGATTTTTTCGTAGAGCAATTCCAGCTCAAATCAGGAATTTTTCTGGTACTTTTGTACCCGACCCTCTCCGATTTCAATGAAAGTTTTTAGACATGTTATCCTAGGCCTATATAAGCCATTTTTGTGTATATGGAGCCAATAGTACTCGAAAATAACATTTGAGAAGGGCGTAAGGTATTTAAATATTTTTGTATTTTGCAATTTAAAAATTACTGTGTCTCGAAGCCATTGCGTCGTATCAAAAAGTGGTCCAAGACAAACTTGTAGGAAATTGGATGGGCTTTCTGAAAAAAATACACTGAAACAAAAATACACGCCACTTTTATGAGATTTTTTGATTTTTAAGTCTAAAACTTAAATTTAAAGGTGTTGTCACGATTTTTTTTCGTTCAAAATTTTTGAGGAAATAGCCTAAGATGTTACCAAAAGACTGACAAAAAATGCAGGATGGTATGTCTCTCCTAAAAAAATACAAAAATCATTTACTAAAACTGTTTTTTTGAAAAGTGGTCTAAACGTCAAAATTTTAAAAAACCCACAGTGAGAATCGATTCTCCAGACAATTTTACATAAAAGTCTCCATATTGACCATTGTCCTATGTCCAATCCTTGGGAAGATACAGCGGTTTTAAAAATAAAAATGATGAAAAAATGGGTTTTTTGGTGGTTTTTGACAATTTCTATATGACAGACTTGGTTTTTCAGTCTCGTAAATATTTTTACCGGAAAGCTCGTCCAATTTACCATAAGTTTGCCTTTGACAGCTTTTTGATTTGACTCGTTTTGATTTTTACGTAAGCTAATTTATTATCCAGGTTTCTACCACACTGAAAAAAATATTCTCTTTTCAGTTATTAACAATGTAATTAAGCTTATAACTGTAAGCCCTTACATTCAATTGAAATGCTGTCAAAGGCAAACTTATGGGAAATTGGACGAGCTTTCCGGTAAAAATATTTACGAGACTGAAAAACCAAGTCTGTCATATAGAAATTGCCAAAAACCACCAAAAAACCCATTTTTTCATCATTTTTATTTTTAAAACCGCTGTATCTTCCCAAGGATTGGACATAGGACAATGGTCAATATGGAGACTTTTATGTAAAATTGTCTGGGGAACCGATTCTCACTATGGGTTTTTTAAAATTTTGACGTTTAGACCACTTTTCAAAAAACAGTTTTAGTAAATGATTTTGTATTTTTTAGGAGAGACATACCATCCTGCATTTTTCGTCAGTCTTTTGGTAACATCTTAGGCTATTTCCTCAAAATTCTGAACGAAAAAAAATCAACACACCTTTAAATTTAAGTTTTAGACTTAAAAATCAAAAAATCTCATAGAAGTGGCGTTTATTTTTGTTTCAGTGTATTTTTTTCAGAAAGCCCATCCAATTTCCTATAAGTTTGTCTTGGACCACTTTTTGATACGACGCAATGGCTTCGAGACACAGTAATTTTTAAATGGCAAAATACAAAAATATTTAAAACCCTTACGCCCTTCTCAAATGTTATTTTCGAGTACTATTGGCTCCATATACACAAAAATTGCTTATATAGGCCTAGGATAACATGTCTAAAAACTTTCATTGAAATCGGAGAGGGTCGGGTACAAAAGTACCAGAAAAATTCCTGATTTGAGCTGGAATTGCTCCATATATTTCAAATGTAATAACAATATTTTTTGAAAATACTAAAATTTTTCACAAAACTTCGTATTTCCGAAAAAAAATTGTAAAATTTCCGTTTTTACAATGTGGGTATCAAACGATCGGGATTTTTTCATACATTTCGAAAGTTATTGAAAAAATGAAAATACTCAAAGTTTTCACAAAACTACGTATTTTTGTTAAAAATTGATTTGATTATTTGATATCCATATTGTAAAAACAATACAAAAATACGAAGTTTTGTGAAATTTTTGAGTATTTTCAAAAAATATTGTTATAACATTCGAAATGTATGAATAAATTCCGATCGTTTGATACCCACATTGTAAAAACGGAAATTTTGAGTATTTTATTCGAAAATACGTAGTTTTGTGAAAAATTAGAGTTTTTTTCTAAAAATTTTGTTATTACATTCGAAATGTATGAAAAAATCCCGATCGTTTAATACCCATATTGTAAAAATTGAAATTTTGAGTATTTTATTCAAAAATACGTAGTTTTGTAAAATTTTTGAGTATTTTCTAGAAATGTTGTTATTACATTCGAAATGTATGAAAAAAATTCCGATCGTTTGATACCCATATTGTAAAAATTGAAATTTTGAGCATTTTTTTCAAAAATAACCTAGTTTTGTGAAAATTTGGAGTAATTTCTAAAAAAAATATTATTTTATCCGAAATGTATGAAAAAACCTGATCATTTGATACCCATATTCCAATAACATTTTTTTTTGATTCTTTAGAGAAATTTTTTTTTATTTTATTTTTGTAATTTTTGTCATTTTTATCACAATTTCTGTAAAAAAAGAAACATTGTTTTAATGCTTGGTCATATCGAACTTTTATTTAGTTTTCAAAAAATCAATTAATACCCTGTCAACAGGACTGCTTCTTGCAGAATGCCCTCACCGATTCGCTGTCGTCCTCGCACTTATCATTCTTTCCGTTGAAGATTTTCTGGTCCGGACAGATGCCATATCTCAGATCGAGCTTCCCGTCAACCCTAACGCACGCACAATAGGCACGTGGCTTCCACGGTTTGGTGCAATCCTTGTCGACCTTGGTACATTTCATGCTTTTGCAGTACTTTTCAACATTGTCACTCAGCACAAGCGTCGCGAGAACCGCCAAGAGAAGGGTGAAAGTTACTGAAATTTTAGAGGTTTTGAATATTTTTTGTTTTTGATTTTAAATCTCACTTACCGAAGTATCTAGCCATCTTTGAGAAATGAATGCTGAATTTTAGAAGTTGCGGGGCTTTTATAGAACAACAATTCCGTAATTTTGTAATTGTTAGAAATTTAAATAAATATGAGTTATATAAATTGTGAAATTAATTAAAGCCACAAGTATTGAATTATGAATATTCAATAGTTTTCCGTTTTGAAAGGTGGAAAACTTACAACAGAAATGAAATAATAACACGGCCATAATCAATTGCTCAACCACAATCGGCTTTCTATAAAAGTCAGAAGATTCTCCACCACGTTGTTAGTAGTACTCAAAGATGGCTCGTTTTATGGGTGAGTTGAACTTGATATCTTACACTAACTTATGTGAAACAAATTATTTTCCAGCAATTTTCTCCATTCTGATGCTCTTAACGGTTGCCATCGTGAGCTGTAGCAAAACCGAAAAGTACTGCAAACACATCCGCTGTACCGTCGTGGACAAGGATTGCACCAGACCGTTGAAGGCGCGCGCCTTCTGCTCCTGCTACATGAAGGGCGGTAAGCTCAAGAAAGCGTACGGAACGTGCCCAAACAAGACGATTTTCAATGGAGAAACGGACCGGTGCGAGACGGACAGCCGGACGGCTCGGGCATTTTGTAAGAGGCAGTGAAGTGCTGGAGGATTTTTTTTTGAAAATACTTTGATTAATTTGAAGATAAAAAGATTATGTAAAGTACTGAAAAATACTTTTCGCAACTACGTTGTGAAAATACTCACTTTCCCTTCACTTCTCACAGCGGCCAACAGGGCTTGTAATCAAACGACATTTTATTTTGACAGTTGACCGAGCTTGTCTTTCGGTTTCGCTGCGTCCGTCAGACCTTGCTCTCACTCACACACATCCGAACGAGGGCAACGCAAAGTCACTCACACAGCCATTTGACGGCATTCTCTCGTGGCAACTTCATGTGTATCAACTGACGGTCGCATCCAAACAACGATCACGACCGGCGCTGTCAGGGAACGTTCATCGGTCGGGTCAACGGTGATGCTCTGTCAAATATTAGGTAATCTCTGTCAGTGATCGATTCTTTTTCAATAGAGCAGGTCGCTTCAGTGTCTTGCGAACCTTCGTGGTGAACGGACACTAGAGCTGCGGTATTTTTTACTACCTAAGCTCAGAGTTATTTCAAAACAAAATTCACAGTCTTTTTAAAGACTACCTGAGTTATTTTCCAAAATTCTAAACAGTCTTTTCAAGACTAACCCCGCCTGAAATTTTGTTGTATTTTACAAACGAAGCCATCTTTTAAGAGAACTTTGCTTGCAAAATGCGTCAAAACAAAGGTAAACGCAAATCTTCTGAAGATTTGGTCGTTACGTCGGTGAAGCGTTTGAACGCTAAACCGGCTAACGGAAACAGAAAAAAAACAGCCTCTTCTGAGGTCTGATTCTGATTCTGAATGTGAGGTCAATCCTCCAATTCCATTGACAAACAGTTTCGGTGTTTTATCCGAAACTGATGACAAGAACCTTCTCCTCGTACTGAGCCTTCTGCCGTCGAGAAACGAGTAAAGGCTCCGCCAATTGTTGTGACTTCCGTCTCCGATTTGGCCAGCTTTCGAACGCAACTGAAGAATTGCAAGGAAACTTGCAATTTGAAGGTTTCGTTCCAGATTGGTCGAAGAGGAGAATGTCGCTTGTTGACGGAATCTTTACAAGATCACCAAACTTTTGTTGGTTATTTGAAAAACCACAAACACAATTTCTACACGTATGAGACCAAGAATGCTCGGCCATTCAAGGCGGTCTTGAAAGGTCTCTCCAACGACTTGTCGGTGGATGAGATCAAAAACGAACTTAAGGTGTTGCTTGGCTTTGCCCCATTCCAAGTAATACCAATGAAGAAAAATCAAACGGGAATATTTCTCGCTTTGGTTTGACTTCACAATTTTATCTGATTCATTTCAACAGAAATGAAATCAACAATTGCAACTTTTGGACAAAGTTCAGTTTTTGTTCCATGTACGGGTAAAGTGGGAGCATTTTAAGAAACATGGCGGTAATGGCCAGAATCTGACCCAGTGCCGGCGTTGCCAGGCATTCGGTCACGGTACTGATCATTGCGCCATGGTTCCAAAATGCATGGTTTGCGGGGATTCTTCTCACGACAAGGACAATTGTCCCGTGAAAGAAGTCACCCAATTTAAATGTGCAAATTGTGGTGGAAATCACAAATCAAATTTCTGGGATTGCCCCATCAGAAAAAGGTTTTGGATTCTAGTGCTAAGCATCAGCCGAAATCCAAACCGAAATTTTCTCAAAGTCAGGTTGTACCTGCATCTTTAAATCAAACGTTCGTGCTGTCTCACTCGAACAATTCTAGAAATACCCCTACCGTGGAAAAGTTAGGTAACAACAATGGCATTTCTTATGCTAACGTCGTTTCGGGTTCATCCACGAATTTTAAATCCTCTACCAATCTTTCTGAAATTGGGCAGGTACCTCAAATCTCATTTGAAAATGTTTCTGCTGGCAACGCTTTGGGATCTTCTGATCTCGGCGATGTTACGTTTGAAAAAATGACTTTTTTGCAAAACTCACTGTTTGGTTTGATTCAAACAATGAGTAATGCTACATCCATGATGGAAGCAATCCAGATTGGATTAAAATTTGCGAATGATGTTGTTCTTACCCTGAAGTTTAATCATGGATCTAAGTAATTCCATCAATATTATGAATTTTAATGCTCGCTCTTTAAAAGCGAAAGAAAATGAATTTTTCAACTTTTTACGAGTTCATAACGTGCATGTTGCTGTTATAACCGAAACATTTTTAAAAACTAACTTAATCCACCTATGTGGTTGGTGCCTTCCTCACTCTTTTCCAAAAATGGGTGATATGTAATATGATGGGTTTGGACACAAATTTTGTCTAATTTCGTTAAGTTCCGGAATACAAAAAAAACACACATATCACTCAAGGGCTCATAAGTTGCATCATAAGTGGTCAGAACTCGAGATAGGGTTGCCAGATCTTCAATGTTTTAAACTTGGCCTTTCAATTACCTTACCAATGATGGGTCGGATGATGGATCCGGATATTGTTTACATACATTTAAGTGAGATCCGACTACAAAAAAAGTGCATAAATATCACTTAAGTGGTGAGAACTCGAGACAGGGTTGCCAGATTATCAATGTTGTAGGCTCGTTGGAAAGGTCTTTTGACTACCTAACCAACGATGGGTCGGATGATGGATCCGGACATTGTTTACATACATTTAAGTGAGATCCGGCTACAAAAAAGTGCATAAATATCACTTAAGTGGTGAGAACTCGAGACAGGGTTGCCAGATTATCAATGTTGTAGGCTCGTTGGAAAGGTCTTTTGACTACCTAACCAACGATGGGTCGGATGATGGATCCGGACATTGTTTACATACATTTAAGTGAGATCCGGCTACAACAAAAGTGCATAAATATAACTTAAGTGGTCAGAACTCGAGACAGGGTTGCCAGATTATCAATGTTGTAGGCTCGTTGGAAAAGTCTTTTGACTACCTAACCAACGGGTCGGATTATGGATCCGGACATTGTTTACATACATTTAAGTGAGATCCGGCTACAAAAAAAGTGCATAAATATCATTTAAGTGGTCAGAACTCGAGACAAGGTTGCCAGATCTTCAATATTTTAGACTCTTTGAAAAGGTCTTTCAATTACCCAACCAACGATGGGTCGGATGATGGATCCGGACATTGTTTACATACATTTAAGTGAGATCCAGCTACAAAAAAAGTGCATAAATATCACTTAAGTGGTCAGAACTCGAGACAGGTTTGCCAGATTATCAATGTCGTAGGCTCGTTGGAAAGGTCTTTTGACTACCTAACCAACGATGGGTCGGATGATGGATCCGGACATTGTTTACATACATTAAAGTGAGATCCGGCTACAAAAAAGTGCATAAATATCACTTAAGTGGTGAGAACTCGAGACAGGGTTGCCAGATTATCAATGTTGTAGGCTCGTTGGAAAGGTCTTTTGACTACCTAACCAACGATGGGTCGGATGATGGATCCGGACATTGTTTACATACATTTAAGTGAGATCCGGCTACAAAAAAGTGCATAAATATCACTTAAGTGGTGAGAACTCGAGACAGGGTTGCCAGATTATCAATGTTGTAGGCTCGTTGGAAAGGTCTTTTGACTACCTAACCAACGATGGGTCGGATGATGGATCCGGACATTGTTTACATACATTTAAGTGAGATCCGGCTACAAAAAAAGTGCATAAATATCACTTAAGTGGTCAGAACTCGAGACAAGGTTGCCAGATTATCAATGTTGTAGACTCGTTGGTAAGGTCTTTTGATTACCCAACCAACGATGGGTCGGATGATGGATCCGGACATTGTTTTTACATACATTTAAGTGAGATCCGGCTACAAAAAAGTACATAAATATCACTTAAGTGGTCATAACTCGAGACAGGGTTGCCAGATCTTCAATGTTTTATACTCGTTGGAAAGGTTTTTTGATTACCTAACCAACGATGGGTTGGATGATGGATCCGGACATAGTTTACATACATTTAAGCGAGATCCGGCTACACAAATAGTGCATAAATATCACTTAAGTGGTCAGAACTCGAGACAGGGTTGCCAGATTATCAATGTTGTAGACTCGTTGGAAAGGTCTTTCGATTACCTAACCAACGATGGGTCGGATGATGGATCTGGACATTGTTTACATACATTTAAGTGAGATCCGGCTACAAAAAATTACATAAATATCACTTAAGTGGTTATAACTTGAGACAGGGTTGCCAGATTATCAATGTTTTTGACTCGTTGGAAAGGTCTTTCAATTACCTTACTAACGATGTATAGCATGATGATGTTTGGTTCAGTTTACTGCCATTTATTCAACTTCTGAAAATATGCGAAAACACATTTTTATACATAACTTTTGAACTACTTATCGAAACTTCAAACAATTCAATAGCACCGTATGGGACCCTAAACCAAGTCGAATGCGACTGGTTTGGTCAAAATCAGTTCAGCCAGTGCTGAGAAACTGCGTGACATTATTGGTCACATACACACACACATACACACACACACACACACACATACACACAGACATTTGTTCAGTTTTCAATTCTGAGTCGATATGTATACATCAAGGTGGGTTTTCGAGCTTAAAATAAAAAGTTCAATTTTGGAGCAGGATTATAGCCTTACCTCAGTGAGGAAGGCAAAACTGGCACTTATTTGAAAAGTGATCCAGATTATAAAGTTATAACTAATAACCGAATGAATCGAAATGGCGGTGGAGTTGCAATAGTTATCCACCGTAGTATGACTTATAGCACGTTACGTGACTTTAAGTTAAAAGTTATTGAAAGTTTGGGCATTGAACTTGAAACTTCTTTTGGGAAAATTATGATTGCAGCTGCATACTTGCCTTTCAATGCACTGGGGAAAATAAAAATTATTTCAAAGGGGATTTGAATAAACTTACTCGGCATAGATCTCGATTTTTGATCATCGGTGATTTTAATGCCAAACACCAATCTTGGAATAATTCAAAAGTAAATTCCAATGGTAAAATTCTGTTCAGAGATTGCACTTCTGGTCTTTATTCGGTTTTATACCCGAATGGGCCAACTTGCTTTTCTTCTGTTAGAAATCCATCAACAATTGATTTGGTTTTGACAAATCAAAGTCAGTATTGTGGTCCTTTAGTGACTCATGCTGATTTTGATTCTGATCATCTTCCAGTAACTTTTTCACTTTCTCATGAAGCAGTTACCAGACCCAATAGTTCTGTGTTTAATTACCACAAAGCTAATTGGGACAGGTATCAGCATCATATTGAGAATAATTTAAATCATGATTTTGTTTTAGAAACCAAAGCTGATATTGATTCAGCCTTGGAATCTTTAACTAATGCAATTTTGGATGCTAGGAATATTGCTATTCCTAAAGTCCAAGTCAAATTTGATTCTCCCATTATTGATGACGATCTTCAGCTTCTGATTCGTCTGAAAAATGTTCGCCGAAGACAGTATCAACGTTCTCGTGATCCTGCACTGAAGCGAATTCAAAAGATTTGCAAAAGGTTATTGACCACAGATTCACTCTCCTGCGAAATGAAAAGTTCGCAAGAGATGTCGAACAAATTAAACCTTATTCCAAACCTTTTTGGAAACTTTCAAAGGTTCTTAAGAAACCTCAAAACCCATCCCTTCTTTAAAAGATGGTGATAATATTCTACTAACTAATGGGGAAAAAGCTCAAAAACTTGCTCAGCAGTTTGAGAGTGCTCATAATTTCAACTTGAATGTTTTGAGTCCTATTGAAAATCAAATTTCAATAGAATTTCAGAATATTGTTGAACAAGAATTTTCATCAGATGAAGTTTTTAATACGGATCTGAATGAAATAAAATCTATTATCAAAAATTTAAAAATATGAAAGCCCCTGGTGAGGATGGCATTTTTACATTTTAATCAAAAAATTACCAGAAGCAACTTTAAGTAGCTTGGTCAAAATTTTCAACAAATGTTTTGATTTGGCATATTTTCCCAGCAGTTGGAAAAATGCCAAAGTAATTCCGATTTTGAAACCGGATAAAAATCCTGCTGAAGCCTCGAGCTATCGGCCCATTAGTTTGCTTTCATCTATAAGTAAATTATTCGAAAGAATAATTCTTAATAGAATGATGACGCACATTAATGAAAATTCAATTTTCGCTGATGAGCAGTTTGGATTTCGCCTTGGGCATTCAACTACTCATCAGTTGTTGAGAGTTTCAAATTTGATTCGAAGCAACAAATCTGAGGGCTATTCTACTGGCGCTGCTCTTCTAGACATAGAAAAAGCATTTGACAGTGTTTGTCATAAAGGTTTGATTGCGAAATTGAAAAGGTTTAATTTTCCGATTTATATCGTGAAAATTATTCAAAATTATTTGACGGATCGTACTCTGCAGGTATGTTATCAGAATAGCAAATCTGATCAACTACCTGTACGTGCTGGCGTCCCTCAAGGAAGCATTTTGGGTCCAATTTTATACAATATTTTTACTTCTGACTTGCCTGATTTGCCCCAGGATGTCAGAAATCACTTTTGCTGATGACACAAGCATCTCCGCCAAAGGCAGAAGCCTTCGTGTCATCACAAGAAGATTACAAAAAGCTTGGATATTTTCAATTCTTATTTGAAAGAATGGAAAATTACTCCAAATGCTGCAAAAACTCAACTTATTATTTTCCCTCACAAACCAAGGGCTGATTTTCTTAAACCAAAAGTCATCACATTATAAAGATGAATGAGGTAAATTTAAAGTGGGAGGATCAAGTGAAATATCTTGGACTTGGTTTTGACAAAAACCTTACTTACAAGGATCACATTGAAAGTATCCAGGTTAAAAGTAACAAATATATTAAATGTTTGTACCCACTTATAAACAGGAATTCTAGACTTTGTCTCAAGAATAAACTGTTAATTTATAAACAAATTTTCAGACCTGCCATGCTTTATGCTGTGCCGATCTGGACAAGCTGTTGCTTAACCAGGAAGAAAAAACTTCAGAGGATTCAGAACAAAATTCTGAAAATGATTCTGAAACTTCCTCCCTGGTTCAGCACCAGTGAACTTCATCAATTAGCCGAAGTTGACACTTTGGATGTTATGTCCAATAAGATAATTGATGCATTTCGACAAAAATCATTGCAGTCTTCAGCTGCATTGATCCGCTCTTTATATAGTTTATAAGTTAGTTTTAAGGTATCCCTTTTCCTTTTGTACATGTAGGACCTCCTACATTTGAAATCACTGAATAGCGAAAGCTACAATATTTCATGAATAAATGAAAGTTGCTCGTATTTAAAATTGAGGTGAAAAGTCATCGTTTGTGATTGGACACTCAATAATATTTTAACTGAATGAATGTACATGGAAAAGAAATTTGAATAAATATAAATTTAAAAAAAAAAAAAAAAAGAGCAGGTCGCTTAGTCGTAAAATTTTCAATTACTATGTATGGGACTTTGTTGAAATTGGTGCTGAAGTCGGCGAAATTGGGTCTTTTTGTAAAGTCGGAGTAGGGGTCAGAGTCTGCCAGTCGATCTGCCTTGATGTAATTCACGGAGCGTGGGATAGCGATCATCTAACAGATGTTGTATTTATTGTAGAAATTCTTTTATATCTTGCAATCCAAGCATTTTCAAATTAAAAAAATTGTAAACTTGTTCTATGAATGTGGCTCAAATATTAAAACTCAGTCATAATTGAGAGAAGTCAGCAGTTTTAAAGTTGAACAGATACATCAGTAAGTGTTGCAAACAACAAACTTAACTGTCTTTATATTTTTGATTAGTGGTCTAAAATCTGCTGTTTCTGTTCAGATTGTAGTTCTGATTTCCGATCCCGAAAAAATACAACATTTTATCTTATTTGATCGTTTCCATGCAATATGGTTGTCAAACTTTGTATTTTGGCATAAAATTTAAGAAAAAATGCCTTTAGACTGTAGATTTTAGCAGGCATCAGTAATTTCAGCCAACTCAAACATTAATCAACTTTCCCAAAATGTGCTTAATTTTCCTCAAATTCTTCTCAGAATCTTCCTTCTCTTTTTCCTAAAATCCCTCAAAAACTCCATCCTCCAAAACCTCGAATTATCATCCCCACCGCCTCTGACGGACGCGGAATTCGTCCAAGACCCCATCGTTTTCGGGCTGATTGAAAAACTTGCAATTCCCGGAAGGTCGCCCCCGTCCGTTCTTCCGTTGGCAAGTCGTGTTTTTTTGTGTGTGTGAGATGCACAAAAAAGGGAGGTCTCAAAACTAAATGCTTTTTTGCCATTTTATGATGGTCGCAAAAAAAAAGTTGCAGCTTTTTTGTGATGCAATTTCAAGGCTTATAAGACAAGGTAGCTGCAGAGATCAGACGAGATCTCACTGTCGGCGGAAGAATTTCTGGCGAAACAGTTGAAGGGTAGATCTTTTCTGCGAAAAAAGGGGCCTGAAAAATGACGAGTCCGGAGCGAAACTAAACGTTTTTACCTCAAAGGGAGCTGGGTTCGTCGCTGAAAAGTGACAGCGCGCGCGTTCAAGTCACCGCGCTGCTTTAAAACAAAAGAGCAACAATGAGAAAGTCTTGTGCATTCGAAGCTTGCCGGAATGCCCCAAAGGGGGAAGCGAAGAAGATGGACCTCTGAAAAATGATGCGGACGTCCTTTTCTTGAATGTCCAGCAAGAGGTGGGGGGGGGATGGAACGAAGGTCATCGTGATCGTGGAAAAGTCGTCAGTTTTAGCGCAAGAGCTTAAACGGGTCGGTTAATGGACGAGATGACCTCAATTTTGACGGGTAGAAGATTAGCGGGGCAGAATTTCAGGCAAGATACATGATGATGCCTCAGATCGGTTTGATAGAACTTTAAAATGATGCGGTATTTTTGTTAAAATTATTTTTCATTCGAAATATGTGAAACGGCAATTGCTTTTTTGCTTTTGACAGTTGCGAAACAAAGCGAAAATAAAAACGTACAAATTTGTAGAAAAAAGAGGCCAAAATGCATTGAAAATTAGCTAAAATTTGAAAACTGTATAAACGATATTTTTTTAATTGTTATTTTAATTGCATTTGACAGCTGTGAGTCATCTTTACATTGAAAATTCCCGAACTTGGAAAAATGTGCCCAATTTTTTTTTCAAAACATATTGCAAACTGCAATTTTTTTGTTAAACATGTGAGAAATTTGTCACAGTGTTTAAAACGATAATTTTATTTTGGTAAAAAAATACTATAAAAAACGATAGAGTGATAATTTTTCGTTTGTATTTTCAAACAAATAAAAATAACGATCAAAACGACTAAAATGTTTAAAACGATCTTCAATCATTATATTAAATTATTTTCAAAAAATAATTCTTTGAGAATAAGAAACCATTCTTTTGACATTTCCATCAAATTGCACTTTTCTCCCCAGCCCTCCACGTGCGCCACACGTGCTCGCTACTTCACAGCCCCTACACCCCAAACAGTTGTGTAACCCTGTCACATATTTGTCGAGCTGCCTTCCCGCAGACGTTACCGTTTCTTGACTCAGCTTTCCGTCGCTCAACAGCCACCGCCTACGACTTATTTTTTTCCACGCTGTTCAGTGCAGTTCGTTGCGGTTGAGGCTTAGGGAAGAACGACCAGCAAAAAAACGATATGATGTGCCTTAAGGTTGGATATTATAAATTTTTAACGGTCTGGAAGGTTTTTCCCCCCCTCAGCGCACCCGGAAAGTATGCAACGCGGTGACATTACTGACAGCAAATTTTACTTTCTCGCGTTTGCTAACGCACAAAAACACGGTCTAAAGGTGAAACGAGCAAAAATCTCGAATGCAACCAGAATTGAATCGTTTCCACAGCGTACTGATGCGTGAAAGGCCGTTTCTTTCCGGTTTCAGGGCTAGTGTCTGGAGTGTGGTGTGACGTAACGTGTGTACGATGTGGTTGTTGGGGTTGACATTTTGTTTGTTTTTACGTGCGCGGTATGGGCGTTGAAAGTGAGTTACTTTTTAATGGATTGAACGAAGAAAAAAGCTTGAAATTCAGCAATTCATAGATTAGTTGAAATATTTAGAAAGTCCTAATCGTTTTTATCATTTTTATCGTTTTGATCGTTTTTATCGTTTTGACCGTTTTTGATAGTTTTTGGTGGATTGTATCATTTCAGAACGCTTTAAATGTTCAGGAGATGACCAACTTGCATCCCAAGTAAAATATTTCCCACGGAATGTAACGGGGTTCGGCGATCTCTTTGAAAAATTACACCTTCATAACAAACCATTACTCAAACACGTGGTCTACAACAGCGGTGCGTTTCTGACGTTTACTTCTCAAAAAGTTTCGCAATCGTTCACACTTAGCTCATGCACGTCCAAACAACCGCGCGTGGTCCTAATGTAGAAGAATTACTCATTTCTCATTACGCACGTACGATGCCTTTGGGTTGGAAGGAAAAAGCTGCCATAAATCATGCTCGCCTCTTCAAGTCTTGCGTACGATCCCCCACCTCTTCGAACGCATAAATCACGTTTATGTTAGTTTGTTGTAGTTGAAGTTTTTTCGGTGAAATCTCTCTCGAAAAAAATGGGCAAACGAAAACGATTAAAATTCTAAACAATGTTGCCTTCCTCGTTCCCCAGACAGACAGCGCCCAATCACAATAAACCGGCATGGTTTCCGATCGTAATTCATGGACGCCCCCGAACAAATCCGCGACGGTGTGTATGACTAATGGTTCGGGTGAAAACAAAATTTGAATAACTCGCGTTCTAAGTCTCAGAACGAGTGCGACCTCCCGCTGGGATTTGCTGCAATTCTTCTGCAAGAGAGCGTGAAATATGCCCACTGATTGTTCGGGAGGGGGGTTGTTCTGCAGTTTGGAGTGTGGATGCACGGAAAGGATGCATTTTCGTGTGGCAAAATTGACGGAAATGTCAAAATATCATCGATTGTGTTAAACCGGCTAAAAAAAATTTAATGTTCAGAAAAAGGTTCAGATTGTCTCAGAATATTGAATTTTCTCAAATTTTATCAAGAAATCTAAAACTGTCTCAAGTTGTCTCAAAATGTCTCAAGTTGTCTCAAATTGACTCAAGTTGTCTCAAACTATGCAATGTACAGATACAGGTTCAGTTTGTCTCAGAATATTGAATTTTCGCAAATTATACCAAAAAGTCTAATACTGTCTCAAGTTGTCTCAAACTGTACAATGTACAGAAAAAGGTTCAGTTTGTCTCAGAATATTGATTTTTTTCAAATTTCACTAAGAAGTCTAACACTGTCTCAAGTTGCCTCAAGTTGTCTCAAATTGACGCAAATTGTCTCAATTTGTCTCAAACTGTACAATGTACAGAAAAAGGATCAGTTTGTCTCAGAATATTGATTTTTCTCAAATTCCACCAAGAAATCTTACACTGTCTGAAGTTGCCTTAAGTTGTCTCAAATTGTCTTAAATTGTCTCAAATTGACTCAAATTGTCTCAAATTGTCTCAAATCGTACAATGTACAGCAAAAGGTTTAGTATGTCTCAGAATATAGATTTTTATAAAATTATATCAAGAAGTCTAACACTGCCTCAAGTTGTCTTAAGTTGTCTCAAACTGTCTCCAATTGTCTCAAATTGTCTTCATCAAACTGTTTTAAATTGGTATCAAGAAGTCCAACACTGTCTCAAGTTGTCTTATGTTGTCTTAAGTTGTCTTAAGTTCTCTCAAACTGTACAATGTACAGCAAAAGGTTCAGTTTGTCTCAGAATATTGAATTTTCTCGAATTCCACCAAGAAGTCTTACACTGTCTCAAGTTGCCTTAAGTTGTCTCAAATTGTCTCAAATTGACTCAAATTGTCTCAAATCGTACAATGTACAGCAAAAGGTTTAGTTTGTCTCAGAATATTGATTTTTCTAAAATTATATCAAGAAGTCTAACACTGCCTCAAGTTTTCTTAAGTTGTCTCAAGTCGTCTCAAACTGTCTCAAGTTGTCTTAAATTGTCTTCATCAAACTGTTTTGAATGGGTATATCAAAAAGTCTAACACTGTATCATGTTGTATTGTGTTGTCTTCTGTTGTCTTAAGTTGTCTCAAACTGTCTCAAATTGTCTCAATATTGTCTAAAAATGGTCTCAGTCTTTCTCAAGTTGTCGCAAACTGTCTCAAACTGTCTTTGTTTCTCACAATTTTCATCAAATAAATATTAATTGTTTAAATTGTCTGAAACATAAATAAAAAGTCTCAAATGGTCACTCAAATGAAATGCTCAAACTGTCTAAATTTGTTCCAGACCGCCCTTCTTGTCCCAAACTCGATCTTTTCCGTGCCGTCTTCACATCATTCTCGTTCTCGGAACAAGAATTTATGTCTCCGCGACAAACCTCCTTCTGGCCATTGTCACGCGGGTAGCCAATCAAAAGACGACGACCGATGATGACGACGGAAAGCCCCAGTGCGCGGGGGAGGTTCGCGCGATTGAAACGACATCATAAATCTGACGGTTCGTTGGCCAGCGAAACTTGTAAGATTATGGACCAAAGGTACGCGAAGGTTTGAACAGAGGATCATAACTTTGTCCACGGTTTTGAGATATGTGTCTGCCGTTGGAGGTTCTTGATTATATTTTGGGGGGTTATAAATTTGATCAGTGACGTATCCTCATGAACATGATCAATATCGAATATGGTAAAAGCACGTGGTATAACGAAGTCTTGAGTGCACTCTTGGAGATCCCAGTCATGGTTTGAACTTGTGGGGACATCGAATATGTCCGTAGTTTTGAAAAAGGGTTAGTTTGTAGGCCATTTCTTAAGTTTTCGGTTCTGGTCGTCAAAAGTACGAACAGGTTCGATGTCCTCGAAGTTCCACGTCATTTTTAGGACCGTTATGGATTTCCTGAGCGCTTTGTTACGTCCCGCGAACTAACCGACTTCGATATTGATCGAGTTCAAAAAGTTGAATAATGTCCACTCTTCAATAAGTCAAGGACCCACGTCTAATAAAGCAATCTTCGACATCGGCGACGCTCCAAAATTGGTCAAATTTGTCCGATTGGACTGAAGTGACTCGATCGTGGGGGTCATAAATCATAAATCCCCTGACACTGTTGGAATGATCCTCTATATCGGTGGTGGCGCATCGCGGCAAAGGTCACCCGAAATGTGTGTCAATCCTGGCCACCATTGGACCATAAAAGGAAAGCAGATCTGGACGGTCTGTTTGCTCCGCGCAGAGGTCGCAGGAAATCGCAAATTAATTTGAAAAATTTGCGCAAAAGATTCCATCTTCGAACTCCCAAAACAGGTTAGAGGATATCGCTGCGCTGACCTATTGGGCTACCAACTCTAGTAGAAAGAAGACCATTTAAACCATTGATTGAAAAATTGCAGTGACCTAAACGGTCAAAACGACGAAGAACCCCCCCGCTCACCAGATCACGATCACGATCGATTGGACCAATAAAAGACGGGCCGAAGAAGCCCACCAGAAAGGGGCAAAACATGCAGATTAATTGACCCACGTTTCGCTTCGCGTTGGTCAAATCCGTCGAGAAGAGATCGGATCGACTGGACGACCCTCTGCGGTGGTGGGTCCTAGAGTTGAGCAAAGTGTGAAATATTCCAATTAATTGTGTTCATTTATATTATGCAGCGGGGATTTATTGGCGATGTCAGGCCATTTCAGGAGGGATCGATGATCCGGATTAGTGTGTAGGACGCGATTGGTATACCTTTGAGCGGGACATTTATGCTGTTTTGGCCGGTTCTGAGACTGTTATTGCGAGGCAAATGAGATTTGTTTGTGTAATTGTAATTATAGTTAAAAGATCTATTAATATGTAAAATTTTGTGCAAAACGATAAAAACGATATAAACGTTCAAAACGATAAAAACGTTGTTATCACGTTCAGTATAGCAAGCAATGTTCAACACTTAAAAAACGGCCTCAAACGTTGAAAACGACAAAAACGATATAAACGATAAAAACGATAAGAACCCTAAAAACGTTCAAAGTTTCAAACTCATGAAAAAGAATCACATTTCTCTTGAAATGATCACTTAGTGTAACCAACAATCTCCCAAACGGCGATCGCCGCACCTTTCTCGAGCTCCACGGGTCGTGAGCTGACCCAACCATAATCCGAAAGGGGTCCCGCCAGGGTCGTCACGCGAAAGTTTGTTTACGTTCCGATCGGTAACGCGCTCGTGTCAAAAAGGTCGTAAGGTCGACAATTAGTGAGCCCGATATCCCGGACCCGATACGGAAATTTCACCGGAAAAAGGTCGCAATGACTTTGCATTTCAGTTGAAGCGCCTCCCTAACTAGTCGAGGGGTAAAACGATCAAACGTTTTTATCACCTCGCATTTATCGGCCAGTCACGTTCGGTTAATTACGTGAGATTCCCCCCTTGGTCACTTTGAGAGTGACCGGCAGGGAGAAAAGCTTCGCCAGATCGCCAGATTTCGGAATATCGAACCAATATCGCGCCATTACCTAATGTTTGCCTGTGCGTTAGAGTTAGAGAAAACTCAATGTTTTACGATATCGAGGCGGCGGCCTCGACGCGTCGTAAAGTGTTGAATTGATCAGTTGGGGAGCCACGATCGACCGTGGGAGTGGCGCGCGCGGACGGCTTGGACTCGAAGCCCTAAATTTCAATTTGGTTATCTAATGCGATAAAAAGCTAATGGGTGTCGATCAGTTTTGAAGTTTACTGACCGGTTGGTGAGCGAGATGATTTAGGGCTGAGTTATGGAAAATGGGCTAGACGGAGCGCTATCGGAGACAAATTCGAGGGGTTATCTGTTTTGATAAGTGACAAAACGGTCATTTGTCAGCGCTGCTCGATGAAGTTATCATAAGTGGCAGCTAATTTCGATGCAAGGCTGATAAATGTCTGAACGTTAACCTTATTTGATTGAAACTGGTGAAATCATGGGGCAACACTTGATCGTTTGCATTGGTGAGACCAGTGAGACAAGTTATGACCTTGAGACAAAGTCGTACATTTGGGCATGAAGCTATAAATTTAACAGTGGGATAAAACTGACCATACAAATCATAAAAATATATTGAAAATGATATTTTGCCTTGCGTTAGTCTTCCAAGTAAAGCAGTGGGACAAGGAATGACCATAGGACAAGATTGCAGCTTTTAGGACAAGATCGTTGACTGTAGTTCTGGTGAGGTCAACAGTGGGACAAAATCTGATCATGAATGTCTAAAAAAGCATTGAAAATGATCTTCTACAGTAAGAAAGTAAGCAGTGGGACAAGATCTGACCATGGGACAAGATTGAAGGTCAAGTGAATACCTACGGCAACATAAATCAGTGGGACAAGATCTGACTATGGGACAATATTGAAGCATTGAGACAAGATCTGACCATAGTAATGTTATGTGAAGGCAAATTCTGGTATAAAAATGACAATCAGCAATGTTTTACCGGTTGATATTTCCAGTAAAACAGTGGGACAAGTCTTGTCTCATCAGGCAAGATATGACCGTTGGCTACCGTTAGAGTAAAGACCAGATATGATGATGATCGTGAGACAATGTATGACCTTCTGCCATACTTAGGCAATTGGTCTTCTTAGTAACAGTAAGTCTAGTTCCAGTCCGCCATACTTTGAGGATGATTTTCCAACAAGTTGGGACAAGTTTTGAACATGGGACAAGATCAGAATCGTGTGGTCTTCCGTCATACTTTGACGGTTGAGATCGAATCGATTACCGTGATACAAATTTAAGACTTAATATGATTGTTAGCTATGGAACCTTTGAAATTCAAATTGAATTGAAATTAGTAGGAAGACGGTGGGACAGCTTCATTTGACTTGCCATTCACTTGTGGGATAAATGGTAATTCATTTGATTCATGCCTGATTTTTTTAAAACATCAATCGGTAAATTTCTCGACAAAGTTAACGACCTCTGGAAGGGCAAACCGCCGCTGGTGCGTTCGTTTGACCACCGTGTCTCATTCCAGCAAAGCCCGAGTCTTCCGCAGTTCTAGGAAGAACAATACGCTTTCTAAATTTAACTTCTCTGTTCTGCCAACTAGCGAATGGCAACTCCTGTGTCACGAAGGTACGCCCCGCAAACAACCTCCACAAGATTCTTCCAGAAAGCGACAAACACAATTGGCCCGTGGTATCAGCGCAGCCTCATCGCAACCTTCGCGACCAACTCTTCTGTGTAGAGAGACCCAGAGAGACTGCGCAGAACATCGCCAAGGCGACCATGTCGTCTCCGGCAGGAAAAAAGCGTGAGTGTAACAAATTAGCCTTCATGTCCCGGGAGGTGACTGCCGTGGCGAGGCGAGGGGAAGCTGCATAACGACGTCCTCCGACGACAACAACAGAGATAACACACGGGCTTGTCACGAGAGAAGAAGCCAAATAACCAATCCCTGGCGACAAAACGCCCGGTTTGAGCTGTTCTCCGATTCCGCAAGCCTGGCGGCGGCGGCTCCCGAAATCGAGTTTCGTCCCGTCAACTCCATACTTGTCAATTAAGGTGAACAAATTGAGTTTGGTTTTGGTTGAGGCGAAGCCTTAAAAAACATGACAGGTGATTTCCCTAAAGACGTCCGCCGTCGCCGCCGAAACGTCAAAAATGGAATCGATGCCGATCGCGGCGTGGCCAACCCACGGGGTTTGGGCCCAAAGTGGACCATGCTCCACGCAAGTGAAATTTCCCTAAAGACCTTTATCGGGTGGCAATAGATCACACGAGATCTGCTTTGTTGGCAGCACAGTCCACCCTAATGACGTGCTAACTAGACTTTGAACACCACCTTTTTTTCAGCGCGAACTCCACGCGGTGCGAATCGTTGATCCCCGCGGGTAACCGTGGTTCGGAGCGAACCTTAAACAGCTCTCGGACGGTGGCCACTTCTTGGCGTGGCGAGGTGGCTGGCAACACTCCCTTATAAGTGCACATTTTTGCACAATTCGCACTCACAGCTGCCGCTGCAGCGATGCTGGGGGATCGTCGTCGTCTAGCTTGGTTCTGGGGGTTTTCAGAAGACCAACGGCGGCGTATTCGCAGCCCAGACAACATAAATCAAAACATGATTATGCAGTCGCTCAATCTTGGAGCGTGGACCGGTGTTGGGGCTGTCTTAAGGGACCACGTGATTGATTGAACGAATTCGGATGATTTGAAATGTTTTTAATTTCGCTGTTTGGTTCGCGGAGTTCGTCAATTTCGCAGCAGCGCGAACGACCTTCGTTCTTGGAATCGAGAGTTTATTGGAAACGAGTTCAAGCGAATCATTTGCAAGTGGTGTGGTGATTGACACACAAAAGTTGTGGAAGATTATGTTCAAAATTTAAAAAAATCTAACAGAAATGGTAGACGTCTCTATTTTGGACCTACCAAGCCACTGGTCGTGGCCAGCGCCGTGATTGATCAGCATGATAGGGGTCTTTGAAAGTTGCGAAGTTCCTACTTTTCGTCTGTGGTCCATGGAGCAATTTTTGAAGGCCCTTGTCAATAACGAAGTAGCAACTACGGGTAGACACCAATACTTAAAATGTAAAAAATGTAAAAAATGTCAAAAATGTAAAAAATGTCAAAAATATCAAAAATGTCAAAAATGTCAAAAATGTCAAAAATGTCAAAAATGTCAAAAATTTCAAAAATGTCAAAAATGTCAAAAATGTCAAAAATGACAAAAATGTAAAAAAATGTAAAAAAATAAAAATGTCAAAAATGTCACAAATGAAAAAAATTTCAAAAATGTCAAAAATTACAGAAATTAAACCATTACAAAAATACAATAATAACAATAATCACAAAATTACAAAAATTACAAATACTACAAAAATTACAAAAATTACAAAAATTACAAAAATTACAAAAATTACAAAAATTACAAAAATTACAAAAATTACAAAAATTACAAAAATTACAAAATTACAAAAATTACAAAAATTACAAAATTACAAAAATTACAAAATTACAAAAATTACAAAAATTACAAAATTACAAAAATTACAAAATTACAAAATTACAAAATTACAAAATTACAAAATTACAAAATTACAAAATTACAAAAATTACAAAATTACAAAATTACAAAAATTAAAAATTACAAAATTACAAAAATTACAAAATTACAAAATTACAAAATTACAAAAATTACAAAAATTACAAAATTACAAAAATTACAAAAATTACAAAATTACAAAAATTACAAAATTACAAAATTACAAAAATTACAAAATTACAAAATTACAAAAATTACAAAATTACAAAAATTACAAAATTACAAAAATTACAAAATTACAAAATTACAAAAATTGCAAAATTACAAAAATTACAAAAATTACAAAAATTACAAAAATTACAAAAATTACAAAAATTACAAAAATTACAAAGATTACAAAAATTACAAAAAATTACAAAAATTACAATAACTACAAAAATTACAAATCTTTTCAATGAAATATGTTTTTATAATCAATTATTGTGCCACTGCACATGGTTGCTTTTTGCAATATATTTTAAGCTGACAAATATTGCAAATCTAAATCAATAGTTAGTTGCAACTATACTATAAAATTCTTATGAATCATGATATTCGCATCATTTTTCCGAGATGGCTCAGTATAACTACAGTGCGATATTTTGAATTTTAACCAATTTAAAGCTACTGAGCTTATTCGTTTTTTTTTTTCAGTAATTATCTCCGTTTTCCTCGCAACTTTCACCGCACTCACCCATTGCGACAGTTTGGCAGATAAGTTCTGTAAACACATCACCTGTACCAAACTCGACAAGGAATGCACCAAACCGTTGAAACCGAACGCGTACTGCGTGTGTGAGTCCATCAAGGGAGGGTTCACTAAATCTTACACAACATGCCCCGGACCAACCGTTTTCAACGGAGCGAACGCCAGATGCGAGCCGAAAAGTGCGGAAGCCACACTTTACTGCAAGAATCAGCAGAAGAACCAGAAGCCTGCGCCGAAGAAGAGTCAGAAGAAAAAGACTTAGAATGAGTAACAGAAAAATGTAATAAAACTGGTAATTCTTGTTTAATTTGTTCTAGTATCCCAACTTCTTCAACTCATCAGCGCAGATCTGACGAACTCTGGCCGTGTCCCGGGTGCAACCGCCCGTTTGGGGGTTGAATATCGTGGCGGGATCATGGCAGGGCACACTGATGCGAACCAGCCTATTTCTGCCCTGGCTTCGGTCGCGAACGCACCAGCAGTAGGTTGAAAAATTTTCCCGAGAGCAAACTTTCTTGTACGTCGCAATCCGGCTACAGCTTAGGAAGTCGCAGTCCGATTCCGAGTCGGCCCGGATTTCGAGGGTGGCCAGGAGGAGCAAGAAAATCAGGGCTGGAAAAAGTGAGGTTCGAAATAAAGTGTTTATGATTCGATGAAGTACACGGATAGAAATCCGGTCCGCAATACCGAAACCAAATTGTGTTGAAATCGATAACATTGTTTGTTTTCGATTTCGTTTCAAATGTTTTCAAAAACGACAACATTTTCATCACTTTCGAAACATTTTGTTTTCGAAAGCGCCCCTCGCTTTTCTCAAAGTTTTTTCGATCGTAACAACTGTCAAACGCAACCAAAACCGCAACCAAATTCCCAACCTGCGACAGTTTGTTTATGTTTTTTTTTCGTGTGTTGGCCAAAACGAGGTGCACTTTATAACCGATGGTGGAGGTACCTGCACTGCCCTCCAAAGATAGTTCCTGAAGCCCGTTTTGTGCCGGCGATTCCGGAGGGACCCGCGGCGATCGCGATGACCGCAAGAGAGGCTCCTGTAAAGACCGATAGGCGTACCGCCAAACGCAGCTGGCCAGACCGTACAAGACGGGCAATGTCGGTGCCGAAGCTAGCGGCGTTGAGTTCCGCGGAGCCCGGCCCCTAGTAAGCTCACTCTTAAGGCAAAGTGGACACGGACTGCGGAATCAAAAGAGGACGGATTTGGACCTCGCGCCACGACGAGCGTCCAATACCGTTAAATCGTGTTTCCAAAAAGTGTGGTATGTTTGAAAGATTCTAGCTTCCTAAAATCTCACAATTTAATCATCCTTTTCCCTCAATAGACAGCGACGCTGCCTTTTTCCAGTTGCCTTTGACCACTAATCTGACCGTTGCCCAGGGGCATCCTTGAGAAGGCGTACCACGGAATGATTTTTCGTAGTGACAAAGAACAGACTGCCACCGTCGAAAGCAACGAGATTTGAACAGGCGACGGGGACGAAACAAACCAAGCTGCGAGCGCCTCCTCCTCCTCCTCCTCCTCCTCCTCCTCCTCCTCCTCCTCCTCCTCCTCCTCCTCCTCCTCCTCCCCTCCTCCTCCTCCTCCTCCTCCTCCTCCTCCTCCTCCTCCTCCTCCTCCTCCTCCTCCTCCTCCTCCCTCCTCCTCCTCCTCCTCCTCCCTCCTCCTCCTCCTCCTCCTCCTCCTCCTCCTCCTCCTCCTCCTCCTCCTCCTCCTCCTCCTCCTCCTCCTCCTCCTCCTCCTCCTCCTCCTCCTTTAAAATTCTCCTCCTTCTAAAATTTAAAATTCCTAAAATTTAAAATTCTAAATTCTAAAATTCTAAAATTCTAAAATTTAAATTCTAAAATTTAAAATTCTAAAATTTAAAATTCTAAAATTTAAAATTTAAAATTTAAAATTCTAAAATTTAAAATTCTAAAATTCTAAAATTCTAAAATTCTAAAATTCAAAATTCTAAAATTCTAAAATTTAAAATTTAAAATTCTAAAATTTAAAATTTAAAATTTAAAATTCTAAAATTCTAAAATTCTAAAATTCTAAAATTTAAAATTCTAAAATTTTAAAATTCTAAAATTCTAAAATTCTAAGATTCAAAATTCTAAATTTAAAATTCTAAAATTTAAAATTTAAAATTTAAAATTTAAAATTCTAAAATTCTAAAATTCTAAAATTCTAAAATTTTAAAATTTAAAATTCTAAAATTCTAAAATTCTAAAATTTAAAATTCTAAAATTTAAAATTCTAAAATTTTAAAATTCTAAAATTTAAAATTCTAAAATTCTAAAATTCTAAAATTCTAAAATTATAAAATTATAAAATTCTAAAATTCTAAAATTTAAAATTTAAAATTTAAAATTCTAAAATTTAAAATTCTAAAATTCTAAAATTTAAATTCTAAAATTTTAAAATTCTAAAATTCTAAAATTCTAAAATTTAAAATTCTAAAATTCTAAAAAAAATTCTAAAATTCTAAAATTCTAAAATTCTAAAATTTAAAATTCTAAAATTTAAAATTTAAAATTCTAAAATTTAAAATTTAAAATTCTAAAATTTAAAATTCTAAAATTCTAAAATTCTAAAATTTAAAATTTAAAATTCTAAAATTCTAAAATTCTAAAATTTAAAATTCTAAAATTTAAAATTCTAAAATTTAAAATTCTAAAATTCTTTTAAAATTCTAAAATTCTAAAATTTAAAATTCTAAAATTCTAAAATTCTAAAATTTAAAATTCTAAAATTTAAAATTCTAAAATTCTAAAATTTAAAATTCTAAAATTCTAAATTCTAAAATTTAAAATTCTAAAATTCTAAAATTTAAAATTCTAAAATTCTAAAATTTAAAATTCTAAAATTTAAAATTAAAATTCTAAAATTCTAAAATTCTAAAATTTAAAATTTAAAATTCTAAAATTCTAAAATTTAAAATTTAAAATTCTAAAATTCTAAAATTCTAAAATTTAAAATTCTAAAATTTAAAATTCTAAAATTCTAAAATTCTAAAATTTAAAATTCTAAAATTTAAAATTCTAAAATTCTAAAATTCTAAAATTCTAAAAAAAATCTAAAATTCTAAAATTCTAAAATTTAAAATTCTAAAATTCTAAAATTTTAAATTCTAAAATTCTAAAATTCTAAAATTTAAAATTCTAAAATTTAAAATTTAAAATTCTAAAATTCTAAAATTTAAAATTCTAAAATTTAAAATTCTAAAATTCTAAAATTCTAAAATTCTAAAATTTAAAATTCTAAAATTCTAAAATTCTAAAATTCTAAAATTCTAAAATTTAAAATTCTAAAATTTAAAATTCTAAAATTCTAAAATTTAAAATTCTAAAATTCTAAAATTCTAAAATTCTAAAATTCTAAAATTCTAAAATTTAAAATTTAAAATTCTAAAATTCTAAAATTTAAAATTTAAAATTCTAAAATTCTAAAATTCTAAAATTTAAAATTCTAAAATTCTAAAATTTAAAATTCTAAAATTCTAAAATTTAAAATTCTAAAATTTAAAATTCTAAATTTAAAATTCTAAAATTTAAAATTCTAAAATTCTAAAATTTAAAATTCTAAAATTCTAAAATTCTAAAATTTAAATTTAAAATTTAAAATTCTAAAATTTAAAATTCTAAAATTTAAAATTTAAAATTTAAAATTCTAAAATTCTAAAATTTAAAATTCTAAAATTCTAAATTCTAAAATTCTTAAATTCTAAAATTTAAAATTTAAAATTTAAAATTTAAAATTCTAAAATTCTAAAATTCTAAAATTTAAAATTCTAAAATTTAAAATTCTAAAATTCTAAAATTCTAAAATTCTAAAATTTAAAATTCTAAAATTTAAAATTCTAAAATTCTAAAATTTAAAATTTAAAATTTAAAATTCTAAAATTCTAAAATTCTAAAATTCTAAAATTCTAAAATTCTAATATTCTAAAATTCTAAAATTTAAAATTCTAAAATTCTAAAATTCTAAATTCTAAAATTATAAAATTCTAAAATTCTAAAATTCTAAAATTTAAAATTCAAAAAATTCTAAAATTTAAAATTCTAAAATTCTAAAATTCTAAAATTTAAAATTCTAAAATTCTAAAATTCTAAAATTCTAAAATTTAAAATTCTAAAATTCTAAAATTCTAAAATTCTAAAATTCTAAAATTCTAAAATTCTAAAATTCTAAAATTCTAAAATTCTAAAATTCTAAAATTCTAAAATTCCAAAATTCTAAAATTCTAAAATTCCAAAATTAAAAAATTCTAAAATTCCGTTGTTTCTAAATTCCTGAATTCTTTATTTCCAAATTTCCAAATTTCCAAATTCCTAAATTCCGATATTCCTAAATTCCTAAATTACTAAATTCCTATATTCCAGAATTCCTAAATTACATAATTCCTATATTCCTAAATTTCCAAATTCTCAGATTCCCAAATTCTTTAATTCCTAAATTCCTAAATTCCAATATTCCTAAATTCCTAAATTCCTAAATTCCTAAATTCCTCAATTCCTAAATTCCTTAATTCCTAAATTCCTAAATTCCTAAATTCTTTAATTCCTGAATTCCTAAATTCCTAAATTTTTAAATTCCTGAATTCCTAAATTCCCAAATTTCCAAAGTTCCAAAGGTCCAAATTTTCAAATTTCCAAATTCCCAAATTCCTTAATTCATAAATTCCGATATTCCCAAATTTCCACATTCTTAAAATTCCCAAATTACCAAAATCCCAAATTCCTAAAATCCTAAATTACAAAATTCCTTAATTCCAAATTCCTAAATTCCCAAATTTCCAAATTCCCAAATTCCCAAATTCCTAAATTCCCAAAATCCTAAAATCCTAAATTCCTAAATTCCTAAATTCCTAAATTCCTAAATTCCTTAATTCCTAAATTCCTAAATTCCCAAATTCCTAAATTCATAAATTTCGATATTCTCAAATTTCCAAATTCTTAAATTCCCAAATTCCTAAATTTCTAAATACCTCAATTCCTAAATTCCTAAATTCCCAAATTCCTATATTCCTATATTCCTAAATTCCTTAATTCCTATATTCCCAAATTCCCAAATTCCTTAATTCCTAAATTCCTATATTCCTTGATTCCTGAATTCATCAATTCCTAAATTCCCAAATTCCCACATTTCCAAATTTCCAAATTCCTAAATTCCTTAATTCCTAAATTCTTAAATTCCTAAATTCCTAAATTCCAAATTTCCTAAATCCCTAAATTCCGAAATTCCAAAATTCCTAAATTCCTAAATTCCTTAATTCCTAAATTCCTAAATTCCTAAATTCCTAAATTCCCAAATTTCCAAATTCCCAAATTTCCAAATTCACAAATTCCTTAATTCCTAAATTCCAAAATTCTTATTTTCCTATATTCCAAAATTCCTAAATTCCTTAATTCCTATATTCCCAAATTGCCAAATTAAAAAATTCCCAAATTCCCAAATTCCTAAATTCCTATATTCCTTGATTCCTAAATTCATAAATTCCTAAATTCCCAAATTGCCACATTTCCAAATTTCCAAATTCCCAAATTCCTTAATTCCTAAATTCTTAAATTCCTAAATTCCTAATTTCCTAAATTCCTAAATTCCTGAATTCCTAAATTCCCAAATTCCTAGATTCCTAAATTCTTAAATTCCTAAATTCCCAAATTCCCAAATTTCCAAATTTTCAAATTCTCAAATTCCCAATTTCCCAAATTCCCAAATTCCTAAATTCCTAAATTCCTTGATTCCTAAATTCCGAAATTCCTAAATTCCTAACTTCCCAAATTCCTAAATTCCTAAATTACCAAATTTCTAAATTCCCAAATACCCGAATTCCCAAATCCTTAAATTCCCAAATTCCCAAATTCCTAAATTCATAAATTCCTTAATTCCTAAATTCCTAAATTCCTCAATTCTTAAATTCTTAAATTACTAAATTCCTGAATTCCTAAATTTCCAAATTCCCAAATTCCCAAATTCCAAAATTCCTAAATTTATAAATTCCTTTATTCCTATATTCCTAAATTCCAAAATTCCTTAATTGCTATATTCCCAAATTTCCAAATTCTTAAATTCTCAAATTCCCAAATTCCTAAATTCCTATATTCCTATATTCCTCAATTCCTGAATTCTTTAATTCCTAAATTTGAAAATTCCAAAATTCCTTAGTTCTTTAATTCCCAAATTCCTTAATTCCACACACACACTCACACAATGATTAGTTTTTTAATTAATGATGTATTATTTTGCCTGAATAAATAAAAAAACGAATCAACTGTTTTACTGAACCAAAAGAAATATTCAACGGTCAATTCAAAATCCAAAACCAACGGTCAATTCAAAAACCGATTAAACCGTTCGGGATGGCTGCGTGCTTTTTGTTTTGCCAGGCGTCACACGACCGTGACGACTCAAAATCGACAACATTGTTCTCGATTTTGTTGCAAATGTTACCGGACGACTGGTCGACAACATTCTGAAACGAATTTCAGAACGAATCGAGAACAATGTTGTCGATTTCCCGGACAGGATTTCTATCCGTGTATATTTACCGCACAAGTTTTTCATCTTGGAATGAAGTTAAGCCTAGATTTTCTTTTTCATTCGCTTTTATAGAAGAAATCTATTCATGAAGATTGATTTTCGTGTCAATTCTGTGGACTTAGTTCTTTGACTAATGCTCTTGTTTGGTTACTTGTCAATCAAACATAGAAATTTATTACACGAAAGATTGATCGTTTTTCTCATCAACAGATACAATATTCTCTGAGACTTTGGATCGCACTTGCATTTTTATGTTTTTTTTATTTAGGGGAAATATACCTTTTCAAATCAAACACCTATATTTGTCATATGGAGAGTTTGATGCTCGATTAAAGTTCAAAAAAATCTATTTAGGCTATGCTTACCAGCAACAGCACCAGCATGCAAATTTATGACATTAACTGGCCAAAAAGATCAAATTTAATGCACTTTTGATCTTAACTTCTATTATGCGAGACCATTTCTCATCAGTTTGGTGGCACACACATTCACACGGAAGATGAGAGTTTAACGACTTAACGAAAGTCGCCATCAATATCTTTGCACTTGCGTTAACGTTTTCAAAGCGTTTAAGATATGAAATTGCTTCCAACTACCGGCAGCATGTTCTTTTGAACGTAAGTTAGTCACCCACTTGAAAAATAATCCCGGCACATGTAAATAATTAGCAAGCGCCATAAAAAAACAAACGCGCCAAGTCTTTTGACGTTTGACTTTTGACGACCCATTCCAATCGAAGGCTGAAGAAAACCGAGCGAGAAGCGAAAGCAAATAAAGAACAAAGGGTGACCAACACCACCAGCAGCGCCTGTTGGAGTGAGCCAGCTATAAATGCTAATTTTCGTAAGTGTTTACTTAAAATTTCATGACAATTGGCAGCACTAATCAGACCCAAAAGAGCGCTGGAATAAAAAAGAACCAAGCTGAAAATAGGAAAATGGGCGTGGCCCAATGCATTTTCGACTGATTAAAATACATTTGGGAAATTTTTTTTTTTAAATGCTTGTAACGGGAATAACTTTTAGTAAAAGTGAAAACAAAATAGAAATGTTTACAAAAAGTTGCTCTACTCGTTGGTGTACTTGGATTTATTAAATTTCAAGGAACACTCCAGATTTTCCAACATCCTTTAAACACGACCGCTTATTAGGCTTAAAATGATTTTATTTTCCCTAGTTTAAACTTAGTGTAATTTTTTATATGTTTTAGAGGACATTTATCTGCAAGTGCGAGTGCGAGCGAACAAAAATGTTTCATTTGATAAATTTTAAATGAAATACAAATCAATTAAAGGAACGGTTTACTGGCTAAACATGTCTTGCAAGTTTGCTCATGATTTCACAACTATTACCCTGTAAACTTATTAAAAAACTTTTTAAACCCACTGGGCCCCTTCATCGGCATGCCACTCGCGTCGCAGCGTTTCATATTTTTAGCCTTCCCCGTCACACAATAGCCCTTCTTCAAGTTGAACACGTAACCCTGCTCGCAGTCAAAGTACTTGGAGAACTTCACCCCGTCGTCCAGCAGACACATGCAGTACCCCTGGACGTTCCCACCCGCGGCACAGTGCTTCTCGCCGAGGACGTTCTTGCTGGCGCACTGCAAGTATCGACAGTTCCGGCCATCCCGCTCGTCCCGGAACTGCTCAAAGTCGGAAGCTGAAACTGTCGCTATGGACAGGAGGATGATTGAAACTGGAAAAAGAATGGTTTGAGTTGTTTTGAACGCTTTAAATTTCAGCAAACTTTCTTACAAATGTTGAAGAAATGCATTTTGCAACAAAATAAAAAGACGAACTTTTCAACAAGATCTTTCTTTACAACTGGACAACCAAAGTAACTCTTCAGTAATTATATTGAATGCAATGCAGCGAATAACTGCAGCAATTTTGTTTGTACAGATGTAACACTGTTTTGAAACACCAAATTACGAAATTTCTACTGGTGTTGCACTTGATTAATCGAAACAAACGCTATAGCAGCTTGCTATCGCCGCTCAAATTGCACATCAAGTGCGCCAACTGTGGAGGCAACTAAACCAGCAATTGTCCGTTGTCCGTTCTTAATAAGAAGACCTGCAATAAATTGCTCAAAACTGCCTGTTGAATGTCTTTCTTTATTTGACCAATTCAAACAATCCGCTATCAACCCCCAAAAAAGCCCTTCTTCTTCTTCATCAGTTTCCCCTTGTCGTCACACTTTTGCATCTTCTTGGCCTTCCCCTTAACGCAGTAACCCTTTCCGGTGTGGTAAACGTGCCCATTTGCGCAGGCAAAATACTTTGCGAACGAGTTTCCGTTGCTCAACAGGCACATGCAGTATCCGAGGACGTTTCCACCGGCGGCGCAAAGCTTCTCGCCCAGGACGTTGGTCAGCCCGCACGGCAGGTAGCCGCAGAATTTCCGATCATTTTCGGAGCAGAACGTGGACGCGGTGAAGATTGTTAGGAGAAGCGGGAGGACTGAAACAAAAATGATAATGTATAGTCGAAGATAAAGTTGCTTGAATTGAAGTTGTTTTACCGTGGATCAAAATCATCTCAACTGAATGATTGAATCAGGAGTAAAACTGTAGACTTGATCGTTGCTTTAACAATAATGATGGAAAAAAGCATTCTCTCGTTCAGTACAATTCAAATAGATAAAACAGTTATGGTGATGTTCTGTTATAACTGTTTAATTCAAAGATTAGGAAATCTCTAGAAAATAATTCACTCAAACTAAGGGTGGTTCTCGAAAAATTATCTCCCATGAACCAACTGCCGATCAACTATGAAACACGTTCACTTTGAATTTTCAAAAATATTTATACAGATCCGAATTATTTTTCACCAAAGTTTGTATGATGAATTAGGGTTGTTCACTCCTTGTACATATTGCATGCAATTTTCGGGTTGTATGCAAGAGCGACTCACTGCCATAATTCTCCATACAAAGCTTCCTCACTGGAATGTCCAACTTAGAAAAGGTAAGATTCGATCATCTGTAGTCTTCTGAAAAATTCACTTCGGATAATGAAAACTTTGGATAATTCAAACATTAGATAGTTTAAACATTGATTGCTCGAAGCTTTGTATAATCGAAACTCAATGATCCGAAGTCCTTGGGGAAAATTTCCTTCCGGATAATCAAAATTTTGGACAATCGAAAATTTGAACACTCGAAATTTTGGATAACCGTTTGGACTAACCAACTTAAAAAAGTTAAGACTCGGTTAGCCGAAGTCCTCGGACAAATTTCACTTTGGATAATCAAAGCTTAGAATAATCTAAAATTTGGATAATATAAACATTGGATAACCGAAACCTCAAATAATCAAAACTTCGTTTTGGACTGTCCAACATAGAAAAGGTAAGACTCGATCATCCGAAGTCTTCAGAAATTTTCTCTTCGCGTAATCGAAACATCGGATAATTCCAACTTTGGATACTCGAAACTTTGGATGATCCAATCCAATCCAAACTAAACCATCCGAAATCCTCCGAAAAATTTCACTTCGGATAATGACAACTTTGGATAATCAAAACTTTGGATACTCGAAAGTTTGAATACTCGAAACATTGAATAATCTTAACTTCGGATAATTATAACTTCGGTTTGGACTAACCAACTTAGAAAAGGCAAGACCCGATCATCCGAAGTCTTAAAAAAAAATATTTCGGATAATGGAAACATAGGATAAATCCAACTTTGGATATTCGAAACATTGGATAATCGAAACTAAACTATCCGAAGTCCTTCGAAAAACTTCCCTTCGGATAATGACAACCTTGGATAATCAAAACTTTGAATACTCGAAACTTTGGATAATCTAAACTTCGGATAACCATTACTTCGGTTTGGACTTATCAACTTAGAAAAGCTAAGACTCTATTATCCGAAGTCCTTGGAAAACTTGGATACCCAAAACTTCGGATAATGGAAACAAGTTTTTTTTTGCTTCAAAATGTTTTGAAAATGTTAAATCCAAGTTGGTGGTTAAAATAGCGTTGATGAATATTGAAATAATATTATTGAGGACAATCATGTGAAATAGGAATGAAGAACTCGAATTCGATGTGAAAAGAGCGAAAATAAATAAGACGTTCGGAAAATTGGACTTCAGATAAGCAAACCTTCGAATAGTTAAGTCTAGACTTTACAAAAACTTTTCATTGGTTTTTTTTTATTTCATGGCCTTAGCCTATAAGTAGGCAAAATTGTGTTTGAATTAGTGATTAAAAATTATCGATAAGGCTTTTGCAAATATTTAAAAAAGTTTTTGTCAAAACCGGGCCGAAAAATCAGGGGGCAATACAAAATTTTCTCAAAAAAACATAAAAATGTCGTTGGAAATTCAAGAGCAATCAACAGAAATCAATTTTAAATGCATTAATCTGCGTTAAGAATCATTTTTTAAGCATACTTGAGTTTGAATATTTTGAATTTTTGTCAATTTTCAATGAACTGCAAAAAGTTTTTGCTCACAATTACAATTTTGCAATCTTACATTTTTTGGAAACTTATGCGTTTTACACTAGTTTATTTGTTTTGCAATCAATTTTAATTTTTGTTTAAATTAGTCATTTAATTGTGTGTTTTTATTGCAGTGTTTCAGAGCTGATTCTAGCTATTGATTAAGGAATGTATGACAAAAGGTCGAATGGACAAAATATAAAACAACATATCGAACCTTTTTTTGATTTTTTTTACAAAAAATAATATTATAAAGCAACAAGGATGTGTTTTTAAATGGATAGAAAACTTGGAAATATATCTAAGAAGTAAGACTTATTGTCTTTTTTTTAACTGCTTAATTTTGAAAGAATGGAAAAAAAATCACAAAAATATTCAAACCATCAAGAATAGTTTGATTTTAAAGAACGGATTAACTCACAAAATATTTGAGAAATTAAACTTTTTTAAGGGTGCACAACAACCAAGGAAGTTATTGCACGATCAGTTCCTAGCTGGACTCGGTCGCTGGAAACGACCGACGAAATAGGCGGCGGGCCAGATGCGGGCATAAAAATGTCAAAATCTCTTTCCCCCTCACTTCGTCTCACCATCCAGCTGCAGCTTCGTTGACAAACAAACGGAGCACGCGGTCGCATGATGGCGGCATCGAGCCAGAAGTAGGGGTGATCATGTGGTTAAAAATGAAACTGTTGTCAAGAAAATAATATTTTTCCGACCGAATAAAAAATTGCGAGCATGTTCAAACAATTATTCCTGATGTCTGAAATGTGATAAAAAAGCAAAATTTTAATCCATATTTTTTCTACAAATTGAATTTTGACATAGGACTATGTCTCTATTTACTATATTGGGGGGCCAGTTTAGAAATTCGATCCAAAGCGTCACATTTAAGCGTTAAAAAAGGGGACATTTTGAACGCTAATATCTTTTTTCCCTGTGAATCAATACAGACGGTTGGACCACCAATCGAAAGAGGAAGACTTCAGCTATTGTTTAACTACATAGATAGTTTGACTAAACATAGTTAAAGCACTTAAAACATGCAATCAAAATGAGTAATTTTTCAGTACAAATCGGACAGATGACCAATCAGAGCGAGCGTATGCATTCGAGACCACGCCCCTTTTGTGCCGTTCTCCGGCTGTGCCGCTATTTAAGCAGAAAATTTCGCAAAAGCAAGTCACATTGGAACGAGCACTCCAACTGTGCACGTCGGGCCGACGCGGAGCAGCAGCAGCAGCGGCCAATAGAAGAAGAGGACCAGCAATCAGAAGGAAGAACCACCGGTAGCAGAAGGAGGAAATTCGAGCGAAGCGGACGGCGTGGAAGTCGCTATGATGCGGCGGTTCTTATGAAAAATGGCCAATTCGACAGTGGTGAAAAAAATGCTGGAGTGGCCGGTGCCCTCGAAGAAGGTTCCCCCGTGGCCTGGGGGGACATTTACAGAAACATACGAGTTGTGGCAATATGGGTATCAAAATTCATGGTTTTTGATACTGAACATAATAATGGCTATTTCGACAGTAGTGGCCACAACCTGGAGTGGCCGGTGCCCTCAAAGAAGGTTCCCCGGGGCATGGGGGACATTTACAGAAACATACGAGTTGTGGCAATATGGGTATCAAAATTCATGGTTTTTGATACTGAACATAATAATAGCCATTACGACAGTAGTAGCAACAACCTGGAGTGGCCGGTGCCCTCGAAGTAGGTTCCCCCGGGGCCTGGGGGACATTTACAGGACCATACTAGTTGTGGCAATATGGGTATCAAAATTCATGGTTTTTGATACTGAACATAATAATGGCCATTTCGACAGTAGTGGCCACAACCTGGAATGGCCGGTGCCCTCAAAGAAGGTTCCCCCGGGGCCCGGGGGAACTTTTACAGAACCATACTAGTTGTGGCAATATGGGTATCAAAATTCATGGTTTTTGATACTGAACATAATAATGGCCATTTCGACAGTAGTGGCCACAACCTGGAATGGCCGGTGCCCTCAAAGAAGGTTCCCCCGGGGCCCGGGGGAACTTTTACAGAACCATACTAGTTGTGGCAATATGGGTATCAAAATTCATGGTT
The DNA here is from genome assembly GCF_015732765.1 of Culex quinquefasciatus. Lineage (NCBI taxonomy): Eukaryota > Metazoa > Arthropoda > Insecta > Diptera > Culicidae > Culex > Culex quinquefasciatus. The sequence continues at coordinate 102,258,138 of NC_051861.1, forward strand.
TTTGATACTGAACATAATAATGGCCATTTCGACAGTAGTGTCCACAACCTGGAGTGGCCGGTGATCTCAAAGCAGGTTCCCCCGGGGCCAGGGGGAACTTTTACAGAACCATACTAGTTGTGGCAATATGGGTATCAAAATTCATGGTTTTTGATACTGAACATAATAATGGCCATTTCGACAGTAGTGGCCACAACCTGGAGTGGCCGGTGCCCTCAAAGAAGGTTCCCCCGGGGCCCGGGGGAACTTTTACAGAACCATACTAGTTGTGGCAATATGGGTATCAAAATTCATGGTTTTTGATACTGAACATAATAATGGCCATTTCGACAGTAGTGGCCATAACATGAAGTAGCCGGTGCCCTCAAAGAAGGTTCCCCCGGGGCCTGGGGGACATTTACAGAACCATACTAGTTGTGGCAATATGGGTATCAAAATTCATGGTTTTTGATACTGAACATAATAATGGCCATTTCGACAGTAGTGTCCACAACCTGGAGTGGCCGGTGATCTCAAAGCAGGTTCCCCCGGGGCCCAGAGGGTTTTTACAGAACCATACGAGTTGTGGCAATATGGGTATCAAAATTCATGGTTTTTGATACTGAACATAATAATGGCCATTTCGACAGTAGTGGCCACAACATGGAGTGGCCGGTGATCTCAAAGCAGGTTCCCCCGGGACCCAGAGGGTCTTTTACAGAACCATACGAGTTGTGGCAATATGGGTATCAAAATTCATGGTTTTTGATACTGAACATGAAAATTGACATTTCGACCGTAGTGGCCACAACCTGGAATTGTCGGTGCCCTCATGGAAGGTTCACCTTGGGAGAACATTTATGACAATTTTGCCGACAAATCTATGAAACAAAATAAAATAATCTTATTCCAGATTTCACTAGCAATCCAACAACACATTCAAATTGTTTGGTCCTATGTCTTTCGGTTATGTCTCTGACATACCATCTTGAACTTTTTTCACTCCAACTGGGAACCCCTAGGTCTATCCACGACCGTTTCCAATGACCGTGAGAAGATGCCAGAAAATCCAGCTACGAGCTAAATCCACAATTTTATCTTCTTATTTCAAAATTGTCAAACTTACGGACGCAATCCTGCAACAATCTATTTGTAAAAATTGTCGAACTTTGTTTTGTAGACAGTATTTTAGGGGATAAAACATATCGATAGTTCCCGTAGTGCAAAAAGCTCTGGTTGATGTGCACCGTTAAAAAGAATTGATCATGTTTGAAAAATGGAAATACTCAACAACATTTTACAAATATTTTTAAATGTCAGACTTTATTTCTTTTTAAAATAAGTGAAGTGTGTTATCCTGGTTGAACTCAAAAGTCCTATGCAAATGTGTAAACGCAAACTGAAAAAGGAATAATGTCGATTCTCAACATTTTCGACAAACAGAAAAATCACTTTTTTCGATATCAATATTCAGCCCATATTGAAAATAAATCTACAAGAATATGATAGAAATAACCATCAGCAACCCAATTTAAGTGAATTTTTCATGAAAGTACCGTTGAAATTGCCAAAAACTTAAAAGTTAGAAATCAAAATATTGATTTGTTATGGGCTTTTGTTGTGGGCTCTCATTTGACAACCGTGCTAATGTCGACTGTTGTCAGTTTACTTTGGTCGGAATAGGGTTGCCATCCCCCTGGTTGAACACTTTTGCAATTTATTCTTTTATTTCTAAACGGGCTGTTCAAATTACTCGATCGTTACTCAACTGTTTATTTATTGTATAGTGTATATCTCGGGTATAAAGATGAAGTAAATTTCGATTTCCACAAGTTGTTTAGTTTTGTTTTTCATGTTTTATTACCAGTTTTTCAAATGATTACTTTACGTGGTAATTTATATTCACAATTTTAGAAGGTTTTTTTTCATCTATTTCTCCCTCAGTATTATTCCTCCTTTTAGCTGTCTTAACTTTAAAAACTTTTTGCGACCAGCACGAGCGCGAATCCTGCGGCTATTTGCAATGTGCCACCAAGCAGATCACGGGGGAAAAGCACTGCGCCGCCGGGGGACAAACCTGGGGCTACTGCACGTGCGTTGAGGAAGGCGGGAAACGGGTCGAGAAGTATGTGCGCTGTGAGGAGTTGAAAATTTTTGACCTGACCAAGGGAAACTGCGTGAAGCATAGCAAAAAAGCGGAGGAATCTTGTGGGCAGAGTGGCACGGAGAAGAAGAAGAAGAGTTTGCTGGAGAAGATTGAGACGAAGTTTAATGTTTGAGGAATGGCTTTGCAAAAAAATAGATAAAACTGTAGGATAGCAGAATGAATTAACCAGAAAACAATGACCAAATTTTGAAGGGGTAGCTGCTTCTTTTATTTACTTAAAAGTGGTACAAAAATACACAATAAAGTACAAAGATAAGGTTGATATTCTTCCGGTTTGACAGCAGTTATTAAACGCAAGCTTGCATGCAAGTCCCTACTGCGTACAGCTGTCCACCCACAGACTGTCTTGCATGCAAGTTTGCCGCTTGAAGCTAAACAGCGTCCCGTTCGCGCACGGCATCTTCACGATCTCAAACACCTTGGGAACTGCCGTCGGCCGACACTGGCAGAACGCGTCCCGGTCCGGCGGGTGGCACCACAGCGTAGAAATGTCCGCGTACGTCACGCACGCGTGCTCACATTTGACCTCCACCGGGGCGGGTTCCTCGGCGGGCACCATCAGCTCGTCCGGTCCCAGACACTCCGCCTTGTCCCACATGTCCACGGTGACGCACGTTTGCCGCCGGAAGCTGAAGTACGTCTGGGCGCGGGCGCAGGGCATGACCGCTTCTTGCCACGTTCCGGTCGCCGTGGTGCGGCACTGGCAGAAGTGGGTCGGATCGGCGTGGCACCACAGCGTGTTGACCTCCTTGTACGTCTTGCAGGACGATCCGATGCAGCTTTCGCGGCTTTGGGCCAGGGCCGTTCCGGCGAGGGCGAACAGGGTTAAGAATTTGAGAGTTGACATTTTTGAGGGGGTGTTTCTCGGTTGAAGTTTGGGTTGAAACTGAATTCTTTATACTGAGTCCGACAAGAGGTGCGCAATTCGCCAAAATATGGTAATTTCATCTTCAAATAAACCACAACACGTTTATTACACCGGTCTGTACACTTCAAATAAAGATTCTTTACCTGATAAGATACCGAAAAACTTAGCTGAGATTTGTGCAGGTTATTCCGAAATCGCCGAAAATTACCATTTAGTCTTATTGTCTGGTTTATCACTAAAAAGTCAAATATTTTGAGCAGATGTTCTTTTTACAAGTTTCACGCGACTGAGCTGGACCTGGACCAAAACTGGGCAGAATTTCGGCGTAATTGGACACAACTCGATCAACTCCAGTTTATTTGTCATTCTGGTCATGCCTAAAACATACTGGTCAACTCCCTGAATTCTACCAACTCCAAGAATCCAAAGCATGAACCATTAGCCACTCACACTACTGCCCCCATTCCAGCCACATAAAAGCAAGTACAAAGTAAGAGTATCACTTACGATCGTAACATTTGAAGAAAAACCTCCAACATACCTTTAAGCGCACAGGCCCCGTTTAGCAGGGGGGGTTCCCTTCCATAAATGGCGATCTATTCTTTGACATTTTTTTTTCTTTGCACGGGGACAAGCTTCCGTACTTGGACTTGCCCGGTCTTATCTGCAGTGAAAGAAGCGAAATAACCGCCGCCACGTTTTGGCTTGGTGTGACAGCTTGGCGCGGAGCGTCGTTCATAGATTCCGTTATACATTCCGCGTGGAGTGAGTTATTTCGCTGCGTGGATTGTCAAACCTCGCTGGTTTGACACCTTTCAATTGGAAGTTGACCTGAACTGTCACTTTGACATTTGTGTTGCAGAGCTTGTTTGACAAAAACACTAGCTGTCAAACCAGCGGGTCCTTACTGTACCGAAGATCTTCGATATGGTCAAAAGGTACCCGCACGTCGTCCCAAGATGACATTATTTAATCTCGCGATGCGTGATGGAAAGGTTCACGATGGTTATGGACGTGTGGAAAACAAGTTTTTCCTTGATGCGCAAGCTGATCAGCGATCGCGGTGCGTGATTTTTTCAACTCTTTCTCAAACGAAACATGGCTAAACACTGCCCATTATGACCACTCGGCGTGGAAGATTGAGTCGTCACGCCGCCACTTCTTTTGGGGGAGTCCCGCGCGCGAATTACGCGCACACGTGATTTTGACAGTTATGACAGTAATTGAAGGGTTGCCAGATTCGCGTTTCGTAACGCTTGTCACTTGCTACGTGGCCGCCGGGATGTCGCTTTCAATTAATTTCGAAATCGGCTAGAGTAACCGATGGCAGGATCCCACGAGTTTACTTTGTAGAATGCAAAGCCACCCCGCACCCGCGTCATCTGTCAAGCCGCCCCCAATCAGCTGTCACAGCCGCTGCACTGAAACTTGTTCCGAATTCTCGCGAGACTCGTTAATGAGTCACACTGCAATTGCAACGGTGAACTGACTCGAAACAAGTTTTCGATGGCGTCTGATTAGCATAAACATAACCTCGAACACTGAGCGTGGCGGCGCAGCCGCCGCAATCACGGGTTTGATCTGTCAATATTGACAACAGCCACCGCCGCCGCCGCCGTACACAAACCCTAGCTTGATAAGATCAACCAATTCCGCGCCAAACCACAACAAACAATCAAAATGGTAATTGTTTTCGTTTGTTTTCGTTTCAGATTTTGACAGCCGCAACCCGAGCACCTCCTGGCGGCTGATGTTGCAACTGCGCGCGATGTAAACAAACCGAAATGGGTTAACCGTGTCGGACCTGGAACAAAAAAACGTGAACTCGACAGAAAAAAAAACAACAACATAAAAATAGTTCAACCGGGTAAGAACGGTTTAATTACACAACACGCGCGCGCGCGCCGAACGAAAGTGAAACATTGAGGTTAGGAAAAATGTTCTTGGCGGAGCAGCCACCGCCATCTTTGGTCATGACGTCATCGTCACCGTCGCGTGGAGCAGTGAAAGGATCACGTGACGTTCGGTAATTAGCAGAAATACACACACTCGCGCGAGGAAGTGTAGTACGTGTAGTGAAATTCTAGGTTATGTGTGATGTTTTGAGACGAAACTGGTGAAACGTGATACAAGCAAGGAAGGGGAATAACTACAACCCAGGAGAAGACCGTTTAGTAGCTTAGTGGAACTTCAAGAATGACCGGATTATTCGGAGATAAAAGGTAAGCAAAGAGCTGAGTCTGACCCAGTAAACTACACCGGTTATGCCGTCAAAGCGCGACAATTTTGCAAGTTCTTGCCCGCGCAAGAAAAACGAGTTCGGCCCGGTTTCCCCCTTGGGCATCCGGCGCGCTCGCAACGGCAGTTCCGTCCAACCGGTTCTAACCTCAAACCCAGTTTCGGCAGAAAAGTGCAGTCACGACATCTAGCGGAACTGAGCCGAGTCCCGAAAGAGTGCGCTGGTTCACTCTCTGTGGGTCGCGCGATGTCAGGAGGTCGCGCTTGGACCCACGGCCTGCTATGAATTATTCATTTATGGTAAATTTGGCGCGGCTCACCTACAGAGTGGAAGTCATGTTTCACTGTCGTGTTTTTCGGAGCTCTCTAGCCGCTCGTGGAACCGGAATAGACGAATTTGTAGTTTTGGCGGGGACTTCCTAAGTGATTTTGTGGTGTCGGGAAATTGCCTGACCCGACTGACATGGTTTTCTTCGTTGGATTAGTGGAAATTGGGTTACTTGGATTAGGGGCGCCTGCTTGGGTCAATTTTTAGGTTAGGATCGCTTGAGTCGCGTTCTCGTCTTCTTAATTTGAGCCGTTTTGTCAAACTGAGAAGTTTTCTTGGAAGTTTGGTTGTTTTTTCGACGTTTCTTGAACGTTTCTTTTGCCAGATTTCAGCTGAATCTTTGCTGTGAAATGTTTCAAAGATTGATGGCTCTTTTATCAGTTTAACAATAATTTTTTTTTTATACTGACTACACTCAACCCCCGGTGGTTGATCACTTTTACGTATGACACTTTTTTAGTTTGTACCCCGTTGGTTGGTCAAAGTCAAACTAAAAAGTGATGAATTTTCACATTTTACACGGAGCTTACGCACACTATTAAAACAATCGTTTGGTAGAGTGTGTGAACTCCGTGTAAAAAAGGTGTAAAACTAAAAAGTGAAACCGTTCGTTTGACAACAGTAGGTGTCAAACCATCGGGGTTTGAGTGTATAAAGAAATGGTCTTATTGTTAATAAACCAAAGACTATTGATAATTTTGGGGAATTTGTATGAAATATTTCACCGCACAAATTTGTCGGAACATGTCAGGAATGAAAAGATTCACCCCTATAGAGTTATCTAAGCCCGAGCTCACGCACACTAGCACCCCATTTGTTTTGCTGGTGGGTACAAAATTTAACCTCAATCTTTTTCGTGTACGTACACGCAATACATGCGCACGTAGATAACTCTATTCTGTCGGTTCATATCAGTCAAATGTGTGACGTGATCGTCTTTGTTGTGACAGATGTTGAATTGATATGAGCTGTCACAATTAACATAAGAAATATGTTTCATCAATAATCCAACAAATTTGAATCTCGCAAATGTTTCAAATCTCTTTAGTCCTACAATGCTTATCCTCTCAAAGCAATTCCGAAACATTTCAAAAAGAAACTTCTCCGAATCCCATCTTAAGACACCACCCCAGAAGAAAAGATTGATGGGCCCATTTACTGTAACACCATTTTTTTTGCACAACTCACATTTCAAGCCTGCACGACGCGTCGTTGAAAGCGAAAGTGTTTTGCGGGCAGACATTTTGGATTCTCTCCAGTCTGGTCTGTGTTTGTGAATCGGTTTAAGGTCGGATCCGGTCGTGACGTTTGCCGCCCATCAACGGTCTTTTGTGTTGAGTCCGAAATTTGGTTTGAAATTTGGCAACCTAAGGCAAGGTCGTGAATGTTTAGTCATGAAGAAGAAGCTTCTTTTTTGATTTAATTAAATTGGTGAAAGTAACAAAAAAATCGTGTCGTTGATTTCACCTCACATTTTGACACGGCATAGCCACCTCTTCCCCAACTGCGTTCCTTAATAAAAGAACGCTCCCTTTGACAGTTCAATGCAACCAAAACATTTCAAGAAAATCTACCACTGATCTATCGAAATCCATTTAATAAATGGCTCATGTCCGGGAATCGTCTTTTTTGTTGCAAATGTCGGACTGACATGAGCTGTGAAAAAAAGCTGAAATATTTCAAGACAGTTCAATAAAACCTACAATGTTGGTGGTTTTTTATTAAACGTTTTATCGGTAAGGTCTCTCGTGTCATGTTGATAAAAAGTTTGGCCAGGATTGACACTTCATGAAATCTGTGTCATTAAATGTGTGCGATGAAATATTTCCAGAAAATCCACCAAAATTGTTAGTTTTACAATGCAACTTAGGTGTATTTTGAAAAAGATTTTGAAATATTTCATTTGACAATTTTGACATTCTTCAGCCTGACATTTGATAGAATAAAGTTGTTTTTCTTTGAACGTGTGAAAACCATTGTTGAAATGTTTCAACAAGTGCACCAATATTATCATTTACATTATTTATCAGATAACCGACAAAGAGCTTTGTTTAAAATTGTATGATAATGCAAATAGTATCGTAATTCAAAAAGTTGCTCCAACACCAACTGTCAAAACTGAGCGATGAAACATTTCAAAATAGCCCACATTTGCGTGAAACTGCATTCAAATTGACAAGTTGTCAAATGCATAAAATCTACACCTTGATTTCAAATCACTTAGTTTTCGTGAAAATCGAACCTACCCAAAAATGAGTAATTTGGGCATCTGTCAGATTTGATTCAGATCTGGGTGAATCTCACTCAATTTTCGTTGGATTCTGAGTGAAATTCAGTAAAATTTGACAGATGAACCATTTACTTATTCTTGGATAGGATCAGTTTTGACGAAAACTGAGTGCTTGAACGTGCGCGTAGGTCAAAATGTAAACAAATGTTTGTCAACAACATTTAATTTGCCTAGCCGAATGAAACCACGTGTTCCGAACTAGGAAGTCACGCTAGATCTCAATTCATTCCGGAGGACCTACAGTACCCTTCCCCATCCGAATATTGGTGGTGTCCCTCTTCTGTCAAACTGACTGTACATTTCACAACTTTGGTCGTAACTTTTATGCCCCGTTCCTTCAAACACCCCTCCTCCCTCCAGGGACTAATGTCTTTGCGATTGTTTTTGCCGCGCCATTTTTCTGTTGCAAAATCAAAACAAACCCTCCAGAGAGACACAGTTTTCTGCTGAAGGTGCACCGTTGCGATGCCGGAGTCACGATTTTCGCAAATCTCACCGAGATCTGTACGTAACATCCCCGGCGCGAGATCTCAACCCGCTTCGAAGGACCGTCCGCGACCCAGTAACAGATGTATAATCATAATGTCTTACTTATTGCCGTACTTAATCATCTTCCCGGGGTCCAGCTGGATCGTCGTGCTTCGGAGAAATCCGGACCGTTTTTGGAGCGCGGACTGCGCGTTTGTTTCGGTCCCATTAACCTAGTCCCGGGAAGGAGTCTGGAGTAGGAATAGTAATCTGGATCTAATTATGGCAAAAACGGGACGGGAGCGGATGGGATTGGAACTGTGGATTAGATGGGACGGTGGGATTAAATGGATCAATTCGATTGTCGTGAACGGCTCGGAGAGGTAAATTAAATATCGAGGATTACTGGGCAGGGTATCGATTACCGATCTAATGGGATTTGTATGTGCGAGTTTATTGAATTGGAAAAGGGCTTAAATGAGGAATGAAAGCCTAATATCTAACACGTTAGCGTTGCTCGTTTCAGCGTTGTTCGATTCAGCGTTGCTCGATTCAGCATGGCTCGATTCAGCGTTGTCCGTTTCAGCGTTGTCCGTTTCAGCGTTGTCCTTTTCAGCGTTGCACGCTTCAGCGTTGCCTTCTTCAACCGATGAGTTCGCAAGCCCCCTTTTTCAAGTCCAACTGACATAATTATGACATCATTAGCCGCCTTCAATGCCTTTCCGCTCGCATGACTGTTGTGTGTCCGGAAAGGTCATCCGGAATCGATCCCAAGTTGCATACACGTGCTCGCTTCCGGAAGGTCGTCGGTCATAACGTGTCCCAATTTAGCGCGCGGTCCTCCACGGCGTTCAAATGTTTCCGGGTCATCCCTTTCACCCTTAACTATTGCTGTTCTAGAACTTCTGACCGAAAGCGGACAGCGACAAACATGCACTTTTCGGACGCGATAATGTTGTTCCGCTTGACCCAGTTCGAAGAAGGGTTGGAGGGACCTTTCCCACAGGTTGGTCGAAATCTAGTGCAAGCGGAAGTGGGCAATTCCTGCACAGCACTAGGCTATTTGAAGTGGACCTATTTCGAGGATGGCGGGGCGGGTTATTTATGACCATTGATTTGTGTTGTTCACAGCTGGACAGAATAGCACAGAACGGCGCTGCTGGGCTAGGAGAAAGTGGAAAAATCGATTTGGTCGCATGTGGGGACACAAAAGGAAAACCCATATGTGGTGAGTGTGTGTCACCAACCTATGCCTCGGTGACACAATCGACCGGTGAGGCTAGGTTATTGGAGGTCTGGATAAAGTAAACAAAGCAATCACGAGGTTGCATTACGTAAATGAGTTGGCTATTGATTGGTGCGCTAAACGAACTGGAGTATCCTATCGTATGACTTTTAAGTATTCGATTCAGAAACATAGTAAAATTCATATGGTTTTAATGATTTTTGGGACTCTTATGATGAGATAAAGCGTTGATTTGATAATTGTAAATGACGTGGGTCTCGTGGCGCAGGGGTAGCGGCTTCGGCTGCCGATCCCGATGATGCTATGAGACGCGGGTTCGATTCCCGCCTTATCCACTGAGCTTCTATCGGATGGTGAAGTAAAACGTCGGTCCCGGTTTCTCCTGTCTCGTCAGAGGCGCTGGAGCAGAAATCCCACGTTAGAGGAAGGCCATGCCCCGGGGGGCGTAGTGCCAATAGTTTCGTTTTTAAATGATGTGATTCCTAACATTTAAGAGACTTAAAAAATTAACTGAAACTGATCAAATTGATTCTATTTTTATTTTTTTGGCCCCCCGATTTTTTGGATGGATTTTGAAAGGAAATGGGACGGCATCATGAATTTTGAAAAATATTTGCAATGGCCTTAGATTAAAAGTATAAGGTCACGAAAACGTTTACAGAAACCCGTAACTTTAGGTATACAGCAGTTCCATATGAAAGTTAAAGAAAAAAAATAAAAGTTCTCCGATCGCTCTTTTTTGGCAATAATTAGACCCGTATTTTTTGTTTGGCCGTTAGGTGGCCTACGCCAGGTCCGAAAAATGGCCATCGATTTTCAAAACCACTTTTTCAAAATCATAACTCGCTCCATTTCAACCGATTTTAGCTGTCTAGGGCGCAAATGAAAGATGATAAGTTGGACTTCAAGAAAAATAATGTGAAGTTTCAAAAATCTAGCCTAACATTTGAAAAGTCTTATGAAAACATCAAATGCCGTTTTGACGGTGTCTGGACCAAAGAGCCTATATCTGAAAATATTTTAACGGATTCCTCGAACAATTTTACATAGCATAAAAATTGGGTGAGGTTCATTAACAGATTCAGAGATATGATTTTTGAAAATAAAATCCGGGTTTTCGACGCGCCGCGCGAAACGAGAAATTGACGAAATCGGCAAAAATTTTTTCACTAAAACTGCGATAACTAGAAAATTTCAGCGATGACCTATAGATGTTAGGTACCAAAATTTTCGTAATTGAAATACGCAACTTTTGGTACCCTAACATTTATAGGTCATCGCTGAAATTTTCGAGTTATCGCAGTTTTAGTGAAAAAGTTGATTTTTGCCGATTTCGTCAATCTCCCGTTTTCGCGCGGCGCGTCGAAAACCCGGATTTTATTTTCAAAAAATCATATCTCTGAATCCTGTTAATGAACCTCGCCCAATTTTTGATATGCTATGTAAAATTGTCCGAGGAATCCGTTAAAAATATTTTCAGATATAGGCTCTTTGGTCCAGACACTGTCAAAACGGCATTTGATGTTTTCATTAGACTTTTTCAAATGTTAGGCTAGATTTTTGAAACTCCACATTATTTTTTCTTGGAAGTCCAACTTATCATCTTTCATTTGCACCCTAGACAGCTAAAATCGGTTGGAATGGAGCGAAGTTATGATTTTTTGAAAAAAGTGGTTTTTGTGAAAATCGACGAAAATGGCCATTTTTCGGACCACCCTAACACGACGTAGTTCACCCTAATGGCCAAACAAAAAAATACGGGTCTAATTATTTTGGCCAAGGAACCCCCAGAAAAATTTTGAGCCAAATCGAAGCACTTTTATTTTTTTTTCTTTAACTTTCATATGGAACTGCTGTATATATATATAAAAAAATCATAATCTGCAATACGGGTATCAAAAGACGCACATTTTCTAGCAATTTTAACTAAACTAAAAAACAAACTAGCAAATGTTTCAATCTCTTTGCAGGAATTTGGTCAGGCTGGAACAAATGTTATTAAAAGGTTCTGTAAAAAAACATTTTCAAAAACTGCTAAATTTCAGTGAAAATGAATCCATCACGTTTAGAATCATTTTTTGCATGTTTGGGTTTATTAAAAAATCTTTAGATTTGACAATTTTTGAATGACATCTTTTTTGCTATAATTCAAGATGATCAAAAATCGGATGAGCGTCAAAGGCCTAAAATTCGAATGGATAAAGTACGAATGAACAAAAGCTCGTGAATTGTGTTCATGACCTTAAGTCAGGAAGGAATTTATTCATGGGTATGGTGCATTTGCACAATAAACGTGAATAACTTCATGGTTCTCAAATTCATGAACGCATTTCACGATTTCAAGCATTATTTTTTTCCGTGGTTTTCAACTATTTCCAAGGTTATTTGTGAGTTTTTATCATTCTTTTTTTACACGAGCAGTGAGGATTCAATCTTTTATAGAAATTTCTATAATGTGTTGAGTTTTTTATTATTTAAAAGCAGTTTATACAACTAGTTGAGCAGTTCTCTACGGAATCGGTCTTTTTTCTTTAATTTTAATTTTTGTAATTTTTAATCCGGCTGAAACTTTTTTGGTGCCTTCGGTATGCCCAAAGAAGCCATTTTGCATCATTAGTTTGTCCATATAATTTTCCATACAAATTTGGACCGGCTCCGTGGCATAATGGTTGCGGCTTCTGCCTCGAATGCAGAAGGTTCAGGGATCAAATCCCGGTCGGTTCCCTTGAAATTTGGAATCAGGAATTGAACTTTAAATATGAACAAAAAACCTTTAGGTGGGTGGGATTCGAACTCACACCCTTTGGATTGATGGTCTGGGACGCTAACCAGTCGGCCATCATGGAGTTAATGCTCTAGAACTGAATTGATCCGTAGTGGCGAAATAATGTCACAAGGTATAACATATCAATCCATTATATAACTACTAACACCGTTTCAAAACAGCCCAGGGCCATCTCATATACTCATAGGGACGTGGCGTTACATCGTGCTGCCACCTGGTTTTTTTAAGCGCAAGAGTGGAAAAGTGCTGAGTCATCGTCTAAAAATAGACGGCGGCCTATCTCGCCCAGCAAAATGAAGTCGATAAAGTAGTCGGTTTCGATGAGAAAAAGTGGAAAACGTGGTCTAAAAATAGCGACGCCATCCCCCTATGAACTGGACGAGGGAGTCGTGGATTGCCTGGCCCGAGTCATCTGCATTACCGATCTTTGTCCGTACAATTTCAGAAGAAATCGTTAGCCAGAAAAAGGTATTCGCTTCAAAGGTTCTTGAGATATATGGTGGTTACTAACCGAACCGTCTCAGTTGAAATATACTGTGGTCATGGCCAAGTCCTGCCAAGGCGGGGGTTCAAATACATACATACATACATACATAATTTTCCATACAAATTTGGCAGCTGTCCATACAAAAATGATATGTAAAAATTCAAAAATATGTATCTTTTGAAGGAATTTTTTATCGATTTGTCTTCGGCAAAGTTGTAGGTATGGGTATGGACTACACTGAAAAAAAATGATACACGGTAAAAAAGATTTTGGTGATTTTTAATTTAACTTTTTGTCACTAAAAGTTGATTTGGGACCATCCACAAACCACGTGGACACTTTTTTGGAAATCTCAACCCCCCGTGGACAATTGTCCATACAAAAAACTTTTTGTATGGATCGTGGACAATCGCCATACCCCCTAAAGTGTCCACGTGGTTTATGGATGGTCCCTTTGCAAAAAAACACAATTTTTATTTTTTTATTTTTTTATATGTTTTAGAGGACATAAAATGCCAACTTTTCAGAAATTTCCAGAATGGGCAAAAAATCTTTGACCGAGTTATGATTTTTTGAATCAATAAAGATTTTTTCAAAAAATCGAATATTGGTCGCAAAAGTTTTTCAACTTCATTTTTCGATGTAAAATCAAATTTGCAATCAAAAAGTACTCCAGTGAAATTTTGATAAAGTGCCCCGTTTTCAAGTTATAACCATTTTTAGGTAACTTTTTAGAAAATAGTCGCAGTTTTTCATTTTTAAAAATTAGTGCCCATGTTGGCCCACATTTGAAAAATAATTTTTTTGAGAGCTGAGAAAATTCTCAATATTTTGCTTTATTGAACTTTGTTGATACGACCCTTAGTTGCTGAGATATTGCCATGCAAAGGTTTAAAAAGAGGAAAATAGATGTTTTCTAAGTCTCACCCAAACAACCCACCATTTTGTAATGTCGATATCTCAGCAACTAATGGTTCGATTTGCAATGATAAAATATGAAACATTCGTGACATTTTCCGATCTTTTCGAAAAAAATATTTTCAAAAATTTAAAATCAAGACTAACATATTAAACGGGCCAAACATTCAATATTACGCCAATATTATATTTACATCGAAAAATGAAGTTGATAAACTTTTGCGACCAGTATTTCGATTTTCTGAAAAAATCAGTATTGATTCAAAAAATCATAACTCGGTCGAAGATTTCTAGCCCACTCTGGAAATTTCTGAAAAGTTGGCATTTTATGTCCCCTAAAACACTTCAGAAAATGAAAAAAATAAAAATAGTGTATTTTTGCAAATCAAGTTTTAGTGACAAAAAGTAAAATTAAAAATCACCAAAAACATTTTTGCCGTGTACATTTTTTTCAGTGTAGTGCTTATCCATACCAACAACTTTGCCGAAGACACCAAATCGATCAAAAAATTACATCAAAAGATACAGATTTTTGAATTTTCATATATAATTTTTTTGTATGGACAGCTGCCAAATTTGTATGGAAAATGAAATGAACAAACTAATGATGCAAAATGGCTTTTTTGGGCATACCGAAGGCACCAAAAAAGTTTCAGCCGGATTAAAAAATACAAAAATTAAAATTAAGAAAAAGAGACCGATTTCACAGAGCACTGCTCAAATGCTAAAAACTCATTTTGGTCAACAAACAAGTATTGAAGTCTCATCATCAATAAAGGCGAAAATAGTCGCCTCATATGGTTTATAAGATCTCAAGATTAACTTGATCCCCAAGATTGAAGTTTTGCGTATCTTTCAAAGATCAAATTTTCTTTATATATTTTTTTTTTAATTTTAATGATGTTACAATAGATTCAATAAAATAATTTATAAAATTAATAAGTTAAGGAAACTTATGCCTTAAAGAAGAAAAATCATCAGGTTAATAAGATTACCTGAAACCATTTTGATCAATGTAATGTGCAAAATCAACCTCCAGTGCAAACACAATCGACTCAGGGTGGCCACCACCATCATCATTAAAAGAACTTCATAAAATTACCGTCGATCACACAATTAACCGTAAATTCTTCCCCCTTTTCATCCCTTGCCAATCTCGTTCGTTGACCCCGATTGTTTTGCGCGAGGTCCAACCGATCATTCTATACCGGGGGGACTCCCCCCCGTAATCGGTCATTTTGGCCATCATCATCGAAATTGGCTTCGATCCCGGCACATGTCGGTCAACAGCGTCATCGCCGTCGGTTCTGCGCGGATAACGGATCTGAACAAAGTGTAAATTTCCACCGTGGGGACCTCGTGGGGTTAATTCGCAATCAGTTCGGGTAACTTGGCGGGTCGGGAATAGGTGAGGCTTCTTCGGAGTCAGATCTCTGCGCTGCAAATTGAACCTGTTGGTTGGTGTCTTTGCTAGAGAGTTCGTCGAGAAGCTTTAAAACTCTTAGAAAGTCCAGTCCGTTTTCACCGCAACGAAGGCCCCAGAGTTGATCATGATGAACGTGACGACGAGTAATGATACGGTACCGTCCGCAATTGGGAGAAAAGTTGATTATTCCAACAGTACTGGGGTACCCCCCTGCGTTCGTTCCAGGCAAGGTCACTATTAACCTTTGTTTTCTTAAGGTTGGCGGTGCACCTCGAACCACGCTGTTGAACGTTGCATAACCTCAACTCCCGGGGTCTCCACGACAATGTAGCCAGCAGTGAGCAGACGAGGTGACCCCATCAACGGCACGGCGACACATTTGTAACGTGTTCAGACCGATCGTCGTGCAGGTCGTGCATTACTTCGAGCAACAGTGAGCGCGGACACACCTTTCCGAAAGGTCCACGGGAGGTCTCTGCGGAGCGACATCTTTCGGCGAAACTTTGTACCAATTGCGCGAGAGTGTGTCTGTGTACAGTTTTAATGGATGTTGCGGGGTGGGCTTCTGCGGTAGCCTTTGCGGGGAGACCGTGGAGACCTGTACCCGTACGCACTTGGTGTAGGCTTTGAGGGATTGGTCGGTTGGTTTTTCGGTTCGAGACCTAATAAGAGCTGGTAATTGTTCACGGGACCAGAGGGCATGCCGCGTAAACACGTGAACCGTGAGTGTGGGCAATGGAGGTTGTGCGGTTATGCAATTGATTTAGTCGCACATAGGTCATAGGACTAACGAACGACATTGTAGGCGCTGGATTGAGATAACAGTTAGTAGTTGGTGCACGTGCACTATTTGAGTATTTTGAAATAAATTCCAAAAAATACAATTCATTTCAGTACCACTAAGAAAAACTTATTAGAATAATCTTACTGTTAATCAAATGCGGCTCACTAATTTCCGTGTCCGCCAAGTACATCCCCTCCCACTTCAAAGTACCTTATTTTAGCCTCTCCCCGGCAATGAAAATTCATGAAAGAGGGGCTTTCTTTCCGTTCTGCTAAATTCAGCCCAGAAGCGTTTGTTGCAAAAAGACTCTTTCTACAGAAAAAACACTTCACTTTATCGACTTATAATGATTTATTGACCCCAACTTCCCCTACATGGCCTCAACCTTCGCCCTTGGCGTCCTCTTCTTCTTCTCTCTGTCACAAAGCACTTCTTTATTAGTTCAATCTTCTCTTCCTCCTCCTGGGCACGACCAACAACCAACACTATACCGCTCGTTCTTCAGCAGCAAACCTGCGCCACGGCCTCCGGTCCAGAACCGGCCACCGCGCGCCTTCGATACGCGGCCTCCCGCCGCACGCGTTCCGCCGGCCAGAGTCGTTCCGCTGTACCGCTTCTGCTGGAATTCGTCGGCGCCCCGGGCTGCCGTCGTCCGCCGGGATGTGTCCGATCCGAGTCGTGGCAGTAGTTGGCCACCGGCGAGATCCGGATACGTTCGCGCACGCCGCGGAGCTTCGTTTGTTCGGTTCGAGGGCTTCACGTGACTTTGACGTGTAATGATCGCGGACAACCGCGAAAGTGCGATCCGTTCGCTTGCTTGGATCGCCGGGAACTGAGCAACCCCGAAGCGTTGAGAGATGTGGAACCCTCCGATCCGTAGAAACGCTCTCCTCTCCCCAACTTGTTCGCTCTCTCGCTCTTTTGCAGCCGAAGTTCTTGCCGGAAGTCGGTTGCTGGTATTGGTGAGGTCGTGTTGGCGTGCAGAAGATGCACGTTTATGGAGATATGCTTGTTATTTATCGTTATTTTAATAATGTTCAAGTGCGTACAAAAATGTTTTACTCCAAATAAGCTCAAATTACAGCAAAATTTTCCTAACGTTACACGTTCTTTCCTTCGCTCAAATGTGAGCACTTTCTGTGGTGACGGGCGGGGTCTCGTCCATATATGAGGAGTACACAGTTCTTCTTTTCCTGGTTTCTTCTTAAGATACCCCCGCATAATGAGCCCAACTTAACCGTTTCAGAACGATTTTATTTTCTCCGCTGGTCCGAGTTGATCGGTTAAGGGGGAAGCACATATGCAAACATTGGCATCGGACCCTTGGCGCAAATATTTCACAGTCGTGGGTCGTGGTCGAGAACTTTTCAACCGACCCACCGAGAAGGGAGGAGGATGGCGGAGGTTGTGGCGAATTTCTCCCGCAGGGTCACATGCTGCATAGCCAATAACACCCATTGGGCCACGGTAACAGCATATTTTGCTCAAGAATTTCCTTCCTCGTCCCTCTCTTCTGTTGTTGATGCAGCAACTGCACGATTTGAAGGCAATAATATTTTTATGCCTTTCAATAATTTCATCATAACATAACGGTATCGCGAAATGCCCCCCCCGTTCTCCTCCCTGCCTTATACTCGAGAAAGCCTAATTTCAGCGAGCCCCATTTGGTCACGGTTTGCATAAGTGAGTCGACGAAAGGTGGCCCGTAAACCTTCTGGGGGTAACCCCCACCCACCCCCCTCTCTTCTAGTTATAGTTTTAGTTTTATTCTGTGTTCCACGAAACAACACAAAAATAAACGCGAAAACGTCTGGCGCGAGGTCGCGCGCGAGACTGGGCATGTTGTTGTTTGAGGAAGCAAAAAAAAACAAAAAATGGACGATCTTTTCTAGGAGTCTAGTAGTAGTAACGTGCCAATGTGGGTGAAGTGGCGCGGGGGTGGTCCGAGCGGACCTTACGAGGGGGGAAAAAGGGCGATTTATGCAAAACGTGCAGCTCGGAAACCTGAGTTGGGGAACCTATATTTATGGGGTTTGGCGGGAAACCTTGGGCTCTAGGAAGTTGGGAATAAATCGAGCGAGTGCAACTTGAGAGAAATTGAAGCAAAATGTAATTACTTAGAAAAAATAATAATATCAATTCTTTTGCTAGTTCTCTTATGACTATTTTTTCGAAATTTCTTGTTAAGGGGTAACTTTTAGAAACTTTTTGGGAAGAAGCCAACAAAATTGCATGTGTTCATAAAGATTTTGTGGGGGATTTATAATTCTTAAACAGGTATGTATTTCAGGGATGGAATAATCGTTCTTTATCCGCGAAAGAGAGAGGAAGCGAAACACGCAAAAGAAAATCGCACGCGAAATTTCCGGAGAAAATCATTTAGTTGAAGTTTTTTGTGATTTTCATTGCTAGCACTACTAAAATCAATTGATTTCGCATTGTTTACTTACATTGGTCATCTATAAAAGCTGACAGATCATTTTTCGACGTGTGACCTTTCACCTGCAAGCATAATGGAGGAGAAAATCGTGACGTCAGGAATGAACTCAAATCACTCAAAGTTCATTTTGAGAGTGACTTTAACAGTTTGGCCTAGTTTGACAGCTACATTGTCCCCAGTCTTCTGTGGGAGAGAAAAGGAGGTAGGGTATATGACCCTATTTTGGACCTAGTACCTATTTTGGACCTATTTTTATTAATCGAGGTAGTTCAGGCTTTTAAAGTACGAATTCACTGAATCCAACCAACAGAAAGTGTAGGCAGGATCGTTTTGTATCTTACCTCTTCCAAAAATGTTAACATTTTTGATTATTTCCGCTTTTCAGCCACTTTTTCCAACGCCATTCGAACTTCATTTCATTTTCCTAGCACATCGATTAGGTCCAAAAATTCTGGCCTCGTTGCTTATCAGATTTGATGATTTTTTCTGTTTTGCACGGACATCAAGCAATTTCGTCCGGTTTCCGAGCAATGTAACTGTTGTTTATTTAATTCTTTCTTTTTTTCCGTCACTAAACCATTGAAATAACTATTCTATTATCGAAAAAACTCATTTCAAAATATTTTTTCAAATCAGCCGCGTTGGATCAGTTTTTGGTGCTACTTTGCCGTCGGTTCAAGGCTATCACCAACACATGCATAACAAGGTGTTGCCAGTTTTTTTATCAATTTATTTCGATATTTCATTGAAATTGATTGAAATTTTTTAATTTAATATTTTGAATTGAATTTCTTTACTGTAATTATTTGAATGAAATCTAAGCTTTAAAAAGCAAATGATTAATAGAAACATTGGAAATATGATTTTTAAACGATAAAAATACAAATTGATGCTAGAGATTTAGATGATTCTTAGGACCGATTGCAAAGTATCCCAAAATTTAAACTGATGTTGATTTATTTTTGTCTTAACATCATTATCACCAATTTAGCCGCATATATTTTTAATTTTTGCTTCAAAAACTGCAAACTGGCTACCCTGTTGGAATTGAAGGGGAAACGATTGAAAAACATTAAGGGTCTAGTTCATTAAATCGTCAGCTGTCACCGTGACAGGAACTGTCAACATCGCTTACGAGTGGTTTTTGAAAAAGTCGTATGAATTGAATTTAAAAAAAATCTTGAGTTAGTTTTAAAAAGATTCTAAGCGCTAGTTGTAAACAAATCAATTTGTCGATTAGTTCTCAATCAATTTACGAATTATAAATAAAAAATGCTTTGAATTATCATCTGCACGTCTTTTAAATGCTCTTTACTGGAAAACAAACAAAATTTGGTTTGGTTCAGAAAAAAAATCAAATATGTGTCGGAGATCGTGATGGTATTGCAAACTAATCAGAGAAATATACATATGGAAAATATATTTTTTGTAAGTTTTATCTGATTTTTGCATATTTATTAGGGTGGGTACGGATTTTGAAAAGTTCTCAGATCAAGTTCTGGTGTAGTTCCCCTTGTAGGGCATACCCATAGGGACTCTCACGCCAAATTTCAGCTCATTTGGTTGAAAACTGGCTTGTCTCAAGCGAGTTCAAGTTTACATGGGATTTACTATGGGAAATTTTGAATTATCGTTCTTTCGCTCCTACAGGCTTAGGGAAAGCATGTAGAAACTTCTAGGATGGCCAGAAATGAGCGGAATCGTCTGGAGAACAACTTTCCCTAAGAGACCAGGTCGATTCGGTCAACCCCATCGAGCTCAACGGCAATACATCCGGGGTTTCGGAACCAACGGTTTTCCCAGAAAAGCATCAAATTTTCCTTAGCATGCTATGAATGTTTGATGAACACCGCGACGCCACATGTCAAACAGCTACCACGTGATTGTAAAATTTGCACCATAACAGTTTTTTTCTTATTTGGAGGTTCAGAATACAGCTAAATAGTATCAGGATCAACAAAAATGATAATTCTATAGTTCAAAAAGTATTAAAAAGTTATTCTTTATGGGCGATGCTAGTCCACGTGGTAGCTGTTTGACATGTGGCGTCGCGGTGTTCATCAAACATTCATAGCATGCTAAGGAAAATTTGATGCTTCTCTGGGGAAAACCGTTGGTTCCGAAAACCCCGGATGTATTGCCGTTGAGCTCGATGGGGGTTGAACGAATCGACCTGGTCTCTTAGGGAAAGTTGTTCTCCAGACGATTCCGCTCATTTCTGGCCATCCTAGAAGTTTCTACATGTTTTCCCTAAGCCTGTAGGAGCGAATGAACGAAAATTCAAAATTTCCCATAGTAAATCCCATGTAAACTTGAACTCGCTTGAGACAAGCCAGTTTTCAACCAAATGAGCTGAAATTTGGCGTGAGAGACCCTATGGGTATGCCCTACAAGGGGAACCACACCAGAACTTGATCTGAGAACTTTTCAAAATCCGTACCCACCCTAATATTTATCTATGTATATTTTTTTAAAAATACAGGTATAACGAATTTTTTCACAATTGGCAGTGTTGGTATATAATAAATTACACTTTTAAATTTTACCGTGTCAATCATGTTAGAAACATAATTAAACCAGCTAGAAAAATAAAAATCTTCGAAAAAAATAAGCATAAGAGGTTAATGCGATGTTAACATTATGAATTTTATAATTGGAGACATATAGCCGGGGTGACTTTGACAGGTTTGATATTTTTCCGCAAAATGAAGAGTAAACATTGAATACGTACGGAATGGTATGGAATCATACTGACCGTGGTAGAGAAGTGCTCAAAGTACTTCATGAAGAACTTTTCATGAAATTTTGAAAAGCTTAAAAAGTTATTTACCTATAACTAAGAAAATGTTGATAAATAGCATTATTTCCATCTTCTCAACGTGTCATGATTTTTTCAATGAACATGATTTTGAATCGTAAAACGGAATGCATTTTCGGATTCTTCGGACAATCTTCTGCTAGGAAAAGGCAAAATAAGTAATATAAATATTATTCAATATTATTTGTTTTTGAAACATAATTTAAAAAAATCTCATAATTTAAAGGCATTTCCAATAAAACAAATTTCATAAAAATGTGAAAACTTTTGATTCATTCTTAGAATTCAGTTAATCATGTAATATAAATCCATAATTTAATAAACAAAACTAGTTTCAACGAATTTCAGGCAAAGTTCTGAAATTTTAACAATGTTACCAAAAATTTATGTATTATATTAAAAAGCTTATAAACATAATTAACTAAGTATTGACATAAATGATTTTCTTAAAAATTAAATCGGCAACCTAAGTGATGGTAAGTTCGAAGAAAAATAATGTTTGAAAACCTCAAATCTGCTTTTAACAAGACAAACTATGACTATCAAAGGCACCCTGGTATTCAAACAAAGATTTTTTTCAAATATTACATTGTTTTTAAAGTGCAACATGTAGTTCAACTTTTTGTCAAACAACTGTAAAGTTTAACATGACAGATGAGAAAGTTTCACACCAAGTTACAAGCTATAATCTCCCTTTAAAATTTCTTGATTGTTTAATAATATTTGAACATAAGCTCTGCGTAAAATTTAGAACCTTTTTTCATTGTAACTTGTTATGTATCTGTGTCATTCATTTAATTTTAAGATAAGGTGTTTTTTTGCGAGTATTAACGGGTTGTATTTAATGTTATAATGCTTGAACAATTAGGTCGTAAGAATATGCAAATTGTAAATAGGACAGAGACCTGCTAAAGATGCGTGAGTTTCCATTCAATATGATTAAAACACGTTTTCAAATTCAAATCCATTGTTTCATCATCGTGGATAGGCCCTTTGGTTTATCAAACCGAGTTTTTTTACTGTGCGTGTTGCCGCCGCACGCCGCAATTGGGTCCTAAAATGAAGCTTAGATTGCTTATATTATTGTTTACAGCGATAAAGCTTATTTTTCTGAGTACAATGACCCTTTGTACGACTACAAAGAGTTTAAAATGGATTTTAAAATCAATTTTTAAAAATTTACCTCGTGGTCCTTCTTGACAGAAAAGCTCCTACTTGACAGCTCGTTCCAAGAGGACCATAGTTGATCCATCGAAAAAATGTTGTCTTGTCAAAAAAAATTACGTTAAATTGAAAAAAAGTGATTAGAAATGGTTTTTAATCGTGTTTTTTTACCGTTGTACATAAAAATTGACATAGGGCTTTAGTACCCAATCCGAGTTGTCCAAATTTCAACCAATCAGAGTGTGGGTCCAAAATAGGTTCAGCGATGTCTCCAAAATACATTCAATAAGTCCAAAAAGCATCCAAAAAATATTTTACTTCAAATGCTTATTACAATGGAATGGTTAAATTATTTTATATTTTCAATAGTACACTTTGTTAAGCATAAATTAAGGCACAAAACAATCCTGAATCGAGCCAAATTAGTTAGACCGCTCCTGAGAACTATGCGAAATATGTTGACGCTTTGCATAGTAGGTCCAAAATAGGGCCATATACCCTAAATACTTTATGAAAATCATATCTGTCAAAATTCCTAGCCTCAACATTTTGTCGCGAGTTGCTTTTCTCCTCTACAGTGAAATCGGTATTCCACCGAATGATTCAGATGATGATTTTTTGAGTTTTGTTTTACCGATGTTCCGCGTGAAAGAGGAGATCCACTTTCCCTTCCGATTTTTTCTTTCGCTGATTTTTTTGTGAAGATTCCATCTCTAATGTTTTGTACGAACAGTTCCTTACTAGACTCGGTCCTTGGAAACAAGCGGCGAGTCAGATTTGTCTCACGGTCCAGCTGCAGCTTTGTTGACAAACAAATGGAGCACGCGGTCACATGATGGCAGCATCGAGTCAGAAGTAGGGGTGATCATGTGGTTAAAAATGAAACTTTTGTCAAGAAAATATTTTTTTTCCGACTAAATAAAAATTTGCTAACATGTTCGAACAATTATTCCTGATGTCGGAAAAGTGATTAAATATCAAAATTATAATCCATAGTTTGTTTTATGAATTGAACTTTTTCACACCAATCGATAACCCCTTGGTCTATCCACGACCGTTTCCAAAGACCGTGAGAAGATGGCAAAAAATCAAACTACCAGCTAAACCCACAATATGTATTGCGCTTATTCTCGAAAAAACACGCGGCATATCGAAACGACGCGCCGCACTTTCGCCAAATGCTCGCTGTCAAATCCCATACTGCGCATTTTGTTTTTGTTTAAACTTTTCTTCGAGTCGCCTGGAATTGTTGCCAGGCATGTTTTTAATTGCACCAAAAGTGCAGAAAACCGCTGACAACAATGTCTACGGCACAGTCAGAAATGCCGCGTGGCGTGTATTGTCCGTTTCTTTCAAATGTACACGCCGCGCGGCATTTCAGAATATGCCATAGACATTGTTGCCAGCGATTTTCTGCACTTTTGGTGCAATTAAAAACATACCTGGCAACGCGCAGTATGGGATTTGACAGCGCGCATTTGCCGAAAGTGCGGCGCGTCGTTTCGAGGCTGGTTTGCCGCGTGTCTTTTTCGGGAATACGCGCAATACTTTTGAGAGAAACGTGCAATACATCTTCAAACGGGGACGTTCACGTTCCAAATCCATGTCAAAGTCACACGTACTTGTCATACAATGCTGCCTTTTTCAACGCTCATAATTGCCTTCCGTCCTAACACGTTCCATCGAGTTCCTCTCAACGGTCAAAAAGACACCTTACTGTCAGGCACTTCCCGAAACGCGCCACTTGAACGACCCCCGATTGCAATCGACCTTTCCTAGCAGTTCTCCCGATCTCTCGCAATAGGTCACAACATGGCCGCGCAGCCATTACGCAGCTAATTCATCATCGCTAAGCCTAAAACCCCGTACACAATGGCGCCGCTGATTGCTATCAATGGCCTATCAGCACCTGTTTGGGGGGCAGCACTTGGTGTCTTTTTTTTTTTGTTTTGTTTACCTTCGGGGTCCTGGGGCGCTCGGTGAGCAAATCGGACCATATGTGTCGAAGAATGGGGTGCGGCCGCGAAGAAAACGACCCAAGTAGATAACGTAAAAAGCTGCGAGGAGAGTTCTTGTGACGACAAGGTCGCAGCCGATGGCGTCAGGCGTTTTTCAATTAGGCCCCTTCAGACTTCTCTTGGGACCGTGGGGTGGTATCTCGAGGGGAAAGAACCCCGCTTCTGAAAGATGATTGAATGGCTTCGGCACCTTTTTGCGATCGTCGCGTTCTTTTGTTCTACCGCGTGCGTAAGAAGTTGAAGCTCTTGAGAGCGCACGTAATCTGTGCTAATTTAGTACACTTTTTGTACTAACATCGTTTAATCGAGGTTAAAGTCAAGTTTGAGTACATTTTTGTAAGCGTGCGCAGATTTGACAGCTTGCCAAAGAAATTGACCATTCAGGGTATGGCAGAATCTTCAAACTGATCAACTTTCGTTATTGTGGGAAAATCTTCCAACCCAAGAAGTAATGAGACCTCTCCAGATTTACAACCCTTCCCATCCGTACAAATCAATCGCAGCTGCAGCTGTCAGTCACTCGCCACCGGGATGACCCCAAAACGTAACCTCAAACAATCGCTCGGAAGCCCTTTTTCGGAAATCGACTTTCGCTACTCGCCCTGCGGAGAGATCTTCTGCCGCACCGCACTAACGAGCATTCGCGCCAAAATTACGCGTCATCTTTCATCATCGATCGCAACTGTCAAACTGACGTTGTTGTTGTTGTGCGCGCGAAACGAAATCGAAACCATAAAGATCACCTTTTCCCTTTTTCGACCATGTCTTTTTTTTTAATCTTTTCGCTGCCAGAGCCGGTTCGGCGGGTTTTCAACGCCCCAACAACTCGCTTAGACGCGGTTCCTGAGAGGAACTGGACCATATGGTGCGCTTCGACCTTTTTGGCGAGTGTCTTCGCCGTGGTTGCGCCATCAGTAAAATTGTCAAGAACTTTTTTATAATTTTTAACAAATTTTAAATAATTTAAATGATTGAAAATGGTTTGTTTACGTATGATCTTGCATTCAACCTATTCCAACCTATTATTTTCAGGATCTCGGTGATTCAACCAACTCGTGGAAAGCATGCAAAGAGGAGGCATCGATTTCGCATTGTACTCTGTGCGCTGTCGTCAGACTTGTGGATTTGGATATCGCAAGCTCACCACCTCTCCTGTCTGCCTGCAGACTTCATCCGGCCATCTGTTGTCTTGTGCTGGTGCATTTGCCTACGGGATCCGGCTCACCTTCGAACCCGGCCTGATCTGATTACGGGGGTCCACGCCGAAATTCACACAAGTATCTCTTTCTGCAGACAGTTTCGACGATGTGCTCTGCGGTTGAGCTTTCAACCGATCGCCCAAGGTTGAACCCCCGAGTGCGTCCATAATTGCTCGTGACGACCATGTGGTCGTCGTTAAAGTCTTTTCGGCAATCCTGAACTGTCAACGCTCATCGGAAACGCATCACGAAGTTCAGCGGGTCCTAAGCATAACGACGCTTTAATTTCATTATAAATCCTCGGCGGTGCGTCGGTTGAAGATCGTCGACATGCGCGTGACCATTTTTGACGCCGACGTCGACGAAAAAAAAAGCTGGTCCAAACGACATTGCCGTTTATGGGAAATAAGTGGGCTTTCATGCGGCGTTGTTGTTTTGCAGACACGCGCGATTTTGTTGTTTACCTGCGCGGTACTGGCGCTGTGGTTTGGGGGATTTTCCTTCGTTTTCAGAAAATTTTTGCGTTGAGATTGCTTATGAAAAGACACATATCTGCCTGCTTCGCTTGCGCAATCTAAATTTAACGTGTAATAGATCTTGGTGAGCGGATTTGACAGCTAACGGTAGAACCACAACGTAAACAAATAAAGCAAACGTTATTTTCCACAGCTGAAAACCCCGCCTTACCTTATCTAATGTACATGCATTGAACTTATGACTCTGTTTATCCGATGGAAGCTGACTTTGTTTATGTTTATGTTTTGGGTTTCCTGATACAGTTCATTGTAAGTTTGTTATTGTTATTGTTTTGATTTTCATGGAGATCGAAAATCACTCAGATTTTGTCAAAACCGAACCTACTAAAAAATGGGTAAATCAGGCATATGTCAGATTTGAGTGAATTTCACTCAGATCTGGCTGAAATTTACTAATTTTTCGATGATTTTTGAGTGAAATTGACTAAATGCCCCATTCACTCATTTTTGAGTAGGTTCGATCTTGACGAAAACTGAGTGATTTGAAATGAGGGTGGAGCCTAGATTTGTTCAACCTTATTTTGACGGATCTTGGTTTGATTTTGACAGTTGACAGCTAGCGGGTGGCGTAAACAAAAACATAGTTCTAAGATCTTAATCGTTTTCTCAGGAGGAATGGAATTTAAGAACAAATGAGTCTCCAAGCTAAGGTCTAACTTGGAGGACATAATCCAGAGATAAAAAAAAATGTCTACCGTTAGCAAGTTGCGATTGAAAACTTGAACCAGGGAGTCAAAATCTTGCTTCCTCCAGCTTGTTACTGCCGCGGACGCATAGACCTTTATCCAGAAATTCTTAAGACGCCTAAAGATCGCACAAATTCAACGCAAGAAGCCCCTTTCCCGACCTCGATCGTGTCCCAAAACCCTATTCAGCGCACACGTAACTGTAAAACAAAAAGACCCCGGAGGGCAAAGGCTCGAACTTGCGCAATTACCTGTGTACGCGTACTCGTACGCTTTCCTCCGACCAACGGTGACGACCTCCGGAGATCTGCGCACGGCCACGGCCATGCTTATTAGTCAAATCATTCGCCAATCAACTCGGCGTTGAGGGCGTCCCGATTGGAAAACGCGCGCGCGCATTAGAGGTCCACGGAGTTGACCGTAATGACGGTAATGAGCAGTGACCCGCTGGCCGCTCGAATATCTCGATGTGTGCGGCCCCGCGGGCCCATTCTTCCTGACTCGTTACCCGCAGGTCAACCCGTTAAAGAAACGATAGAGTTCTACCAGTTGGTCGTCCTCTCCCGACACGACTCTGAGGTAACCGTGAAGGTCAGCGCTGCGAAAGCATAACCGAAAACCTGCTTTTCGGAACCACCTTCCTTATTTGGAGTCGCCCTCGAGCGGGCTCGATTCGCTCTCCGCTTCTTCTCGGAGAAACTGGGTAGAGGTCGCGGTTCATTCAGCGCGATGTCAAAGTAGAGCAGCAGCGCCTGCTGTGTCGTTATCAACGCAGGAGTCTTGGCAGGGCTTGAACACAAGACGCCCAACGAAGACGACGACACGTCTCGATGATTAATTGTTTCTTTCGCCAACTTGGACCATCTCGTTTAAGAGTGCTGCGTGACATTTGCGCGACCACTTTGGCTGGTGTGGTGTGCCCTCGGGGGACTCTGAACGCTGACCTTGTGGAACCGTTTGGCGAAAGCAACAACGCCATTTTCGTCACCGAGATGGTGCGGGTTGACCCCTTCAGAATGGAATTGAATTCGAGAACTATCAAACTTACCAAGATCAATCAATATTTAAGGTCGTTTTCATAGACTTCTTCTTCCTAACGCATATTCTTTACTTCAAGCCTCCTTTCCCGATGATTGCGGCCGTAACTTCGACCTACGCTCACGCACAACAGAGGAAAGACATCAATTTGGAAAATTCAAATCACATTCACCAAACAAGAGCAGGAGAGCTGCAACCGGACAAAGACGTAGGACGACGACGACCGGTAGCAAAATTGATAATTTGCATATTCATGATTCGGGTCTGCATGATTGCGGCTTTGACTGCGATGCGTTGAATTTGCAAACTGGGGCCAATTACCGGCGAAACGCGGTCTTCAAATGGGTCTGAGAGGGACTTTTCGGAGTTCGATTTGTTTGTGGTTCAAGGTATTGACCGGACTGCCCAAAGTACACGCGGCAAATTAGCCTCGAACTTCATTTTGTATTGTTGTCTTTTGTCATTCATTGTCTAATTTACAACATAGCAGACAAAGTGTGAAATCGCCACTTCCTGATCTAACTCGTCCAGGCACTCCTCTACAATCTTCGCGATCTTCAAACTCCTAAACCATTCCTCTCTAAATACCACCAGATTTATGAACTGTCAAAAAGCATTCCGAAGTTCGCCATGTTTATAACTGTCCATTATGGGCTCTTCGGACGTTCGCTGAAGGCCACTCTGACCACTCGTCCATTTTGCATCCCTCAACATTGTCGCAATTTTGCGCGCGCGCAGAAATCGTGCATTATTCAACAAGATTAATGAGTTTGCGCCGAAAAAAAAAGAAGTGAGTGCTCTCGTGATGACGCAATTACTGGAGGTCCCTCTCCTTAAGGTTAGACCAACCTTTTGTCGAGACGAGTTACGACTTCCGTGCACACTTCACTCTCTCACACACAAATCGATGCCTATTTATCATATTGCTCTCCAGGGTTCCAGGGCCTCCGGAGGTCTCTCCGAAGCAAGCCGGCAGTCACGTCGGAGACTTGAACGACGACGTCGTCGTCGCGACGACAAGGTATTCGTGCCCGGATCCGGTTGCCCTGCCCTGGAATGATCTGCACACAACTCTGTCATCGAAAGAGAAAGTATCTGTACTCCTCCGCAGCGATTGTTTGGCGCAAGAAGTGTAACCGAGGGAGTTGTTCCGCGATGGGTTTGGAGGGTCCTCACAGGGTGGCAACTCGTTAGAATTTACGAGTTGTCTGGAGTGAACAGTGATTGAATACTCATTGCTCATCGATTAAACGATACAACTCGAATGATACACACTTGAAATTTAAAGCTGTCAAACACGATTGAAAGTCACTTTTAAACTCTTCAATCTAACATTTTGGGTTGTTTGCAAACATTTATCAATTTAAAAATTTATCAATTTATCAATTTATCAATTTATCAATTTATCAATTTATCAATTTATCAATTTATCAATTTATCAATTTATCAATTTATCAATTTATCAATTTATCCATTTATCAATTTATCAATTTATCAATTTATCAATTTATCAATTTATCAATTTATCAATTTATCAATTTATCAATTTATCAATTTATCAATTTATCAATTTATCAATTTATCAATTTATCAATTTATCAATTTATCAATTTATCAATTTATCAATTTATCAATTTATCCATTTATCAATTTATCAATTTATCAATTTATCAATTTATCAATTTATCAATTTATCAATTTATCAATTTATCAATTTATCAATTTATCAATTTATCAATTTATCAATCGGTTCAAATTCATCACGAATAGATTGTTAAGATCATTTGAAGAAAATTGTCCCAATCGGTACTGGTAATTTGAACCGGTTTAACCACATCGGTTCAAATTCTCTGAAATTTTTTGACACGTCGCATGGTTTGCTGTAAAAACATGGAATCAGTTCAAACCGGTACCGGTTATTTGAACCGGTTCAACTTAATCGGTGTTAATTTATCACGAGTAGATTGTTGAGATTATTTGAAGAATTTTGACACGTCGCATGGCATGAATTGCAGTGAAAACACTGAATCGGTTCAAACCAGTACCGGTTATTTCAACCGGTTCAACTGAATCGGTCATATTTTGCCGTGAATTCATGCCGTGAACAAATCCGGAATCGGTTCAACCGGTTCCGGTAATTTTACCGGTTCAACCGAATCAAGTTGAATTGCTGTTGTACCGGATTCTGGGATAATTTCATGAGTTTTGATTTGTCGCATGACCATATTTCTTCAATATTTGGCTTTATAGTTAAAACGAATATAGCTGTTGTAAAAATAGTTACGGCTTTTTTTCAATAAATGTTTATATTTTTAAATATGTTTATATATTTTTCCCTTTAAGCAGAGGTATTCCCCTTTCTAAAAACCAATATAAGTTGGTATTTTGGTTCATTTTACAATGTGCTTTGGGTCCTTGAATTCCATGTAACGCTTTTTCCATCAGCCCCTTCCTCCGGGGACCCGCCCCCCTAAAACAATATATTAAATATTTTTAAATTTAAGTTGATTAAATTAAGATTCCAATTAAATATTGAAAGTTGATATTTCATGTAATTTTCACCAAGTTACAGCTTGTTTAAAATCCATGTAACGCAAAAACGGGGCTTAGTAATTTGACTGTTAATGAGATCAAAATCTCTCAAAAATTTCTTTTAAGCAGAGAGAAGAGAATTTATATTCTTTTGATTTTTTTTTCTCTCTCAATGAGTGCCCAGATGAGATAGTTTGTTGTCAAAGTAAGCATCGAATTTATGCAGACTGCTGAGATCAATCTGTTAAGGGCACTAAATCTCAAATCAAAAATGCACTTGACGAGCACTACATTTTAACCTAAATTACTTTTCAAAATGGCAACTTACGTAATCTGGCTTATATAACAAGCTTTGTGCCATGATTTGTATGAAAAAATTAAGGGCACTAAATATGAAATATAGGGCACCAAACAGCACTAACTGAGCACCTAATTTTGACTTATGTACTTTGGCTTGTATTTCAAATATTCTATGGCTATTTGTACAAAAGATTTAAGGGCCCTAAACCTGGAATATAGGGATCCGAATAGCACTAAATGAGCACTAAATTTGGACACATGACTTGTGACTTGTGTAATCTAGCTTGTATTTTAAACTTTGTGCGGTGATTTGCATGAAAAATTTCAGGGCACTAAATATGAAATATTGGGCACCAAATAGCACTAACTGAGCACCTAATTTTGACTTATGTACTTTGGCTTGTATTTCAAATTTTCTATGGCGATTTGTACAGAACATTTAAGGGCACTAGATCTGAAATAAAGGGCACCAAATAGCACTAAATGTGCACTAAATTTTGATTCATGACATGTGACTTGTGTAATCTGGCTTGCATTTTAAACTTTATAAGAGGTATTTACGTATGAAAAATTTAAGGGCACTAAATATGAAATAAAGGGCACCAAATAGCACTAACTGAGCATTAAATTTTGACTTGTGGTGATTTGTGCCTCGTGGCGCGGTGGTTAGCGGCTTCGGCTGCCGATCCCTAAGTTGCTGTGGGGCGTGGGTTCGATTCTCGCCTTATCCTCCTGGCCTTCTATCGGATGGGGAAGTAAAACGTCGGTCCATTTGCGTAAAAGAGGTTTTGGGTGACTCACCACACATAACCTTCGGACGCCTAGAAATGAGCAGAAACTTGCAACAGAGACCACAAAAGACCCGGGGGTCGTTAAAGTGGATTGCTTTTTTTGGTGATTTGTATGACAAATTTCAGGGCACTAAATATGAAATATTGACTTGTGCATGTGTAATTTGGCTTGTATTTTATACTTTTAATCATTCTATAGCGATTTGTACAGACCATTTAAGGGCACTAAATCTGAAATAAAGGGCATCAAATAGCACTAAATGAGCACTAAATTTTGATTCATGACTTGTGACTTGTGTAATCTGGCTTGCATTTTAAACTTTATAAGAGGTATTTACGTATGAAAAATTTAAGGGCACTAAATATGAAATAAAGGGCACCAAATAGCACTAACTGAGCATTAAATTTTGACTTGTGACTGGTGTGATTTAGCTTGTATTTTAAACTTTTAAACATTCTATGGCGATTTGTACAGAAAATTTAAGGGCACTAAATCTGTGATTACGGGCACCATATAGCACTAAATAGGCACTAAAGTTCGACATGATTTTTATTGAAAAGGGTGACTTGTGTAATCTGGCTTGTATATCCTGGCGTCCCTACAAATCCCTGCAAGTTCACATCGATGTGATTTTGGACTAATCAGCATGCATTACTTAAAATTTCCTCAATTTTCAGTCCCCAGGGGTCACCCTGGCGCGTCGTTTAAGAGCCAAAACCGGGGCACACAATGGCCTGCGGATGCAAAATATCCTAACCTCGAAGAAACAGTTTCTCACGTGGCCGACTTCATTTCTGTCAGAGCTCGCGAAACGTTGAAAGCAAACATACTTTATGCTCGTTTTCTGCAATAAAATATATCATTTTGCTTTATGTGCGTGTGTGTGTGAGCGCGCGCTTGTGCGACGGTGACGCCCCTCGCCTTGGAGACCCGCTAACGACCTCAAGATCTCGCGAAAGATCAACCCGGGGTTTCGAACGATTCGAGAGGATAGCTCAAGCCCTCAGGGGTCTCAATAATTCTTTCGTCAGAGCGCCAGCTCAGTGACCTAAGCGCGTTACATAACCTCCGCGCACACAATCCCACGGCGACGATGACGACCGGCTAATCTAATTTGCCCAATAAGTCCCCAGAAAGGCCCTACTATCGCTTTCTTTCGAAGAGCAAGGGGAAAAAAGGAGTAAGTTCGGCGGCACTCACATTTAAAGGTAAACCCCTCAATTGTATTCAATTTCAAACACGGTCTCATTCAATAAATTTGTACCCATATGGAGAATTGCTTAGATGCACTCGAACGCTAACTCGGTTCAGGGAAGAAATAAAAAATAAATCACCCATTGAGCAAATAGATCGAAGCCAGGTAATGCGCCCGAGGCAGCGAGACCCCCTCCTTATTGGGAACCGGAGTGGACTCTCACGAAATGTGAAAATCGATATGGAAACCAATAAATAAAATGCCAATGCCATATTTTAAGTCCAAGTGTGCGGCGGAAAGCCGTTCCGGAAAATTTCGAAACGGAGTTTATTTCAAACTATCGACGTTAAACTGTAGAAAAACAAATTTTTGGCACATTCGTTTGAAGGCTCTTCACGAGTTCCGCTGCCAATCAGAGACATGTCACATTCGTTTGAAGAAGAGTTCCGTCAAAACTACTGACAATTTAGGTAGTCATTTCAAACGAATGCACCACCAAGTTCATCCTGAATGATAGCTCAAGTTCGCAAATCAAGAGGGCAACATTTGTTTATTTATCTAATGACTGAACGAATCAGTCCAATCAAAACAACAAATAATCTCCTGTTTAAACTAAAATCGACTTTCGTTCGAGCAACACACGACACCTCGCCAAAACACGATCTTTGGTAGGGTACACCCTTTCCCGACTCCAAACCTTCTAAAATCTCTCAAATAAATCGCCAACCGATTGAAATTAATCTTATCTCCAGTGCTGCCAGACCATGACCAGCCCAAGTCACCGCCGCCGGTTCTTATCTCAGGCCCATTTATCTCCCTCAGCGATCTCGGCACGACGACCACGTGCACCCCCGCAAGAGATCTGGACGACGGTTTCGACCATGCCGCCTCACCCCTCCCGGATTCGAGAATGCCGCAAAAAAAAACAAACATCGACGGGCGGTACTGCGGGGTCCGCCGACATGCTATCGCTGGGACCCAGGGCAAAACCGCCCCAGAGAGATAATATAAAATATGATTGCGCATACCCGGGGCCGCCAAGCCGCGCGCACAGATCGATCGATCGATAGCCGTAGCCGGTGACCGGTCGCCGCCCCAAAAGATCCCGAGGAGAAAAGTGTCCGCCGCGGCTTATCGAATTTAATGAGACATTAAGACTCATAATTCAACTGGCAGCTCGGACAGCAACCCTTCTCGCGGAATTCTGGAGCCCCCTTCAAACTCTACTCTACTAGGGAACAGTTCAATCCTGGTAGTTTGACAATTACGAGCCATTTGACACCTGAGAGTTACCGTCCGCACTAGGGAGTCTGGTGACAACAGAGTGATTCCGACTCTAGCTATCAAAAAAGAACCTACTTCAATGACCCCGACTATGGCACCCATACAAAATTGTTAAATATTTTCTGAATACTACTATGTCAAAACTGACAGCTGTCACTGAATTTAATCATTCACCAGACTAGCGGAATGTAAACTGTTTGTTTACATCCAAGGCTCCGTCCTTTCGAAAAGTTACCTCAGCGTCTCCTTCTGATTCTTCACTGTCAAATTAACAAGGTTTTCCTGTACCTAAACGTTAGAGACAAAAGCGGATCAGCAATCGCGAGGACAGTTTTGGGGCTGTGGCCGCGCTAGTGAAAGGCTGGTGCGAAAAATATTGTTCCCGCTGGCCGGCGGTGGCGGTTGACAACGGACGTCATTGAACGTCAAGTGGGTGCAAGGGGAGCAAAATGTCAACCTCATTTGATTGGTTAGTTGCGTTTGTGTTTGGTTCGATTTGATGCACGAAACGTCATTTTCGACCACAAAAATGCATACAAAACATGGACACAGTAGACAATCAAATTTAGCAAAATAATGCTAGAAAATCGAAGAAAGTTTGTAAACAAAAATATGTAAACAAAACAATCATTTGGACGTAATTCGGATGTAAACATATCGAGCAAAACAATGTAAATGGGCCAATGCCGAAGTGTAAACAAAGTGTGTCCTACTCGTTCCTAATGTAAACATCCACCGACGTAAGCAGGGCAGACTGTTTGTTTACAATTCGGCTTTGGCCATTTACATTGTTTTGCTTGAAATAGTTCATCGGGTTCACAATTATATTGGACATAGGGGAACTATACCCTTTCTCAGCATATTTCTATTATCAGCCTATCAGCACTTTGATCATGAATTACAGCTTTCATGAAGTGTTTTTGACTGTTCCAAAGTAAAATAGCTCAAATTAAAGTGTTGCTCACTTTAATACATCATAAAATGTCGATTTAATAGCGGAAAACAGAAAAGTGATGAAAATTGGTCGAACGGCTTAAAGTTATTAAAATGGGTATATTTCCCCTAGATATGGTGGCGGAATCTTGATTCCAGATTTTCAAATATAAGGCTTTCTAGTCAGAAAATTACCAACACATTGAAAGTATGTTTACATGACAGCTGGACGTTTGTTTGCATCAGGTTTCCTATCTCTTTCTAGCATTTTTTTCTGTCTGGTGACTTCTAGCTGGTTTTTTTGACTGACCGCCCGATATGTCTGCCAACATACTTCGCAGGGCTGTGACAGCTCGAGCTCGATCATAGAGGAGAAAAGCAACTCGCGACAAAATTTTGAGGCTAGGAATGTTGACAGGTATGATTTTCATAAAGTATTCGCCTCCTTTTCTCTCCCACAGAAAACCTGGGAACGAGGTAGCTGTCAAACTAAGCCAAAATGTTAAAGTCACTCACAAAATGAACTTTGAGTGATTTGAGTTCATTTCTGACGTCACGATTTTCTCCTCTATTGCTTGCATCAGGACACTGTGACGAGGAGTTCATCATTTTTGGGTTAAATTATATTTTTTTCACCGGGCCTAGAAAGCCTTATTCAACAAACAATAACACCTCAAGCTAGTTCAATTGGGTCCTAAAATTAAGCTTGAATTTGAGATATTATTGTTCACAACGATGCAGCGTATTTTTCTGAGTACAATGACACTTTTTCAAGCGCAAAGGATTTAAAATGGGTGTTTAATTAAATTTTAAAAATTAACTTCGCGGCCCCTCCTTGATAGAAAAGGTTCTACTTGACAGCTCGCTCCAAGGGGACCATAGTTGATCCATCGACAAAATGTGGTCTTGTCAATTGGGTACTAAAGCCCTGTGTCAATTTTTATGTACAACGGTAAAAAACACGCTAAAAAACCATTTCTGATCACTTTTTTTCATTTAAATGCAATTTTTTTTTTGACAAGACAACATTTTTTCGATGGATCAACTATGGTCCCCTTGGAACGAGCTGTCAAGTAGGAGCTTTTCTGTCAAGAAGGACCGCGAGGTTAATTTTTCGAAATTGATTTAAAAATCCATTTTAAACTCTTTGTGGTCGTACAAAGGGTCATTTTACTCAGAAAAATAAGCTTTATCGCTGTAAACAATAATATCAGCAATCTAAGTTTCATTTTAGGACCCAATTTACTTTTTTGCATAGAGTTATCTAAGCCCGATCTCACGCACACTAACACGCCATTTGTTTTGCTGGAGGGTACACAATTTAACCTCAATCTTTTTCGTGTACGTACACACAATACATGCGCATGTAGATAACTCTATTAAAAAGAAAAAAGTGATCCGGAATGGTTTTTAATAGTGTCTTTTACACATAAAAATTGACATTGATTGATATTCCGTAGTAACTTTTCAAAAGGGCGAAACCTTGGATGTAAACTAACCGTATATACCACTAACTCTAGTAACAATATGGGAAAAAAGTAAAATAAAGAAATTGGTTATCTTATTAGAGTGTATTTTTTTCTACATAGTCGATCAAAAAATTCCTTCTCAAGATACACATTTTCATATATTTACGTAATCATTTTGCTTCTTTTGTTATACAGAATGTATGAACAAAGTGTCACTAAAAAAAATCGCGTAATAATTCGCGGAAATCTAGAGAAAGACTATAGATTTTCTCCGTGTTGAGACCGTCTAAGTGTCAACATTTACTAAAAGGTTTGTTTACAAATCTTCATCAACAAACAAATTCGCACTCTTTGACAGTTTGACAGTTAGCCTGCTTTGTTTGTTTACCTGCATTTGTTTGCAGAAACGACCGTTTTACTTTGTTTGCTAGTTTGGCAAACTGTCAAACACGAAAAAGTGCGATTGTTTTTTTGTTTGTTTGTCACAGTCTAATACCTCCTTAATATTGCATTGGACAGGTATCTAGTGATCGAAACTAGATTCAAGATTCGAGAAATTCAAATTAAGAAAATCTTACTTATCGAGCTATGCCACGACAGCTGTCAAGGTTAAATTTCCTCCTGAGGTTTGGCTCCGAGGTTTTCTTCTTAATTTATGCAAAATAATGTAGGTAAATAGGCCAAAGACAAAGTGTAAAAAAAGTGTAGATTCTGCTCGTTCTTAGTGTAAACAAACTTTGACGCGAACAGGATGGTCAGTTTGTTTACAAATTATTCTTTAGCCCTTTGTTTTGCTCTCGTCTAAGTAGTTTGCAAACAATTTACGCAAAAATCTGTAAATCTGGCACCCCGGGAAGTTAAATTGTTTGCTTTTCGACACTCTGAAGAAACCTTAAAGAACCCTCCAACTGTACCGTGAAATCGCTTGTAACGATTAGTCAATCATCATTATTTTCGCATTCCGTCTAAATGCAACAACTCCTCAGTTGTTGGTGGTGGTGGCGCTGGCAACACTATTAATCAACGACGGCAACACGGTTTCGCCAAATGTCATAAACACTCGAGCACACAGATACACACACATGTGGCGATTCCTAATGGTCACGCTCGAAATAAATTATAATGTTTAGGAGAGCGACCCAAGTACCGACGCGAGAAGTTTAAGAAGCCGTTTAATGGTGGTCCTTTGCAAGAATTGTTAATCGTGGGGTCCAGTAAATGTCGGATGTCAAGCTGGACAACCCCACGAGGGTCCTCGCCGCGGTAATTAATTCTAGCTTAAGAGTGCGACGCGATGGTTTGACAACGCTTGGTTCATCAAAGTGATAATTGTCAAACCATCGAGGTTGTACGGTACCAGCCAACTGTCAAATGTCACCGATTTGAACCCCCAGAGGACACCTTTGTTTAGCTCTGCCAAGTTGTTTTTGTTGTGGTTGAGGTTACCCTCGGGGGTCTCCCCTACAAGAGGTCTGGAGAACTGGTCTCGCTAGATTAGGTCTGGTTTAGAAAATTGAAAAATCGCTACCACAGTTGAACCCCAACGCTTAGTCGTGATCAGCTTCCAGCTGAGCGCGTTCTAAACGAGTCATTACGGTAGCTTGGTGGGGTTGTCAGATATCTTAGAGCGAAGCCTCGGAGTTCTGATTCCAAGTTGAGACACTGGTAACTCTATACGTCTTACTCATAATTCAGCCTTCACGTACGACGCTTTGACATCCAAACCCGATCGTTTAAAATTCGATCCAATCCAGCTCATTTTCCCCGCGCGCGACGGACCTTCAGACATTTTCCAGCTACCGAACGTCGCTCTAAAGACTACCTTAATCTACCCGTCGCGTGAACAAATTGAAAATTGTAGTTGCTGTCCACGTCGGACGACGTGTGGCCTTTTCCCGTCCAAACTGGCTCCTCCGTGGTCCAAGAAAATAATTTCGCACTCTAAACAGGCTCCATCGCCGCCGCGCTAGAATGTGGTCCAATACTAAACGGAGCTCACACACGGCTAAGCTGCTGCCGTTTTGTTACGTAACCAGCGACTAAGTTAAGCGTGCTAAAATGGGCTCTCTTTTTAGCCTTATTTTATTTTCCTTTCTATTAATACGCTCTCTGGCCCA
Source organism: Culex quinquefasciatus (assembly GCF_015732765.1). Classification (NCBI taxonomy): domain Eukaryota; kingdom Metazoa; phylum Arthropoda; class Insecta; order Diptera; family Culicidae; genus Culex; species Culex quinquefasciatus. The sequence continues at coordinate 102,296,643 of NC_051861.1, forward strand.
AGCTGGTAGCGACTAGGCCGGTCGGTCGGTCGGCTATTTCTGGTAGAGTACATGAGCCCCAGCTGGTAACGTGTTGCTGGAAAAAAAAAGAAACGAAGTTGCGCCCAAGTCCGGTCCCTGAAGCCGTGCGGTAGCGCGCGGTCCTGTTTTCGACTCAGTGTGACCTTTCCGCAATCGGTTCCCGGCGATCGACCATGACGTCGACGTAAAGCTGAATTATGTATATGTAAATTTTGTATTATTGTTACATTAGAGGGTGCTACTATTGGGAACGCCTAGGTTTTAGCGGTGAAACTGCAATCACTGTCCAACTAGCGGGCGATTACTGTAGTTCGTGGCCACTGCAGGGAGACACTGAAAAGTGGACACTTTTGTTGTGAGAAAGGATTGGAATTGTCAACCATGTGCTAGGACGGACGGATTACAATTTGATAAACATTTTTCCTAGTAGGTGTGAACGTTCGCTGGCTGGCTGGCTGTGAAATCATAAATATTAACATTAACGCATTGTGAAAGGCGGGCAGAAATGTGGCAATCGAAAGGTCACGTGTGTTTTCGATTGTCACCGCTGAATATTGAATAGTGAAAGGAGTTTCAAATCAATAACTTTTACCAACACAGGAATAAAAAAAATCGTTGTAGTGAATATTATAACTGGGAATTTCATGCTAGTATTAAAACTTTTATGACAGAAAAAAAGTGTACTTTGCTTTAAAAAATATACCACTTTTACAATGTATTTTCAATTTTGTTTTCCTGAATTAAATTTATTTTAAACCATATTGAAGTAATATTAAACCTTCAAACATCAAAATTACAAGTAATTTTCAACTTAAATTTGAGAAGTGAATTGTTGGGACATGGAGAATATTTTTTTACGATTACAGTTCTTAGTAAAAAAATGGGAAAATTTTCATTTATTATTCTTTCATTTACAGACGACTCTCTGGCTCTCGATCTTCTCGATATCAATATTGCTCCATGTACCGACCAATTCTTCAGTCCCTTCAAACTGCATACTTCGATTGTCTTTATTCCTCGTTATTTTCTCTTACTTGAAAGATCTCTTCCTCCGACGGTCCCTTGAATTCTTTTTGCTTTAAAAATCTACTCGTTTTGTCAATAATTTCACTTTCTCATGGCTTCCATAGATTTTTATTTCTTTGAGAAACGAAGCTTTGAAGGGTGTTTGACATTTGTTTGTTTTTGTTTGCTGGACGTTGCCATGATTCTCTCACATAGTTGAGCATTGCAAATTGGTAATTTTTATTTAATTTTTTGTTTCTAAAACTTGATTTGCAAAAAACACTATTTTTATTTTTTTTTTTATTTTTTTGATATGATTTAGAGGACATTAAATGCCAACTTTTCAGAAATTCCCAGGTTGTGCAAAAAATCTTTGACCGAGTTATGAACTTTTGAATCAAAACTGATTTAAAAAAAATCGAAATATTGGTCGCAAATATTTTCAACTTCATTTTTCGATGTAAAATCAAATTTGCAATCAAATGCACCGTTTTCAAGTTATAGTCATATTCAGCAATTCCCCACGAAAACAGCATGATTCGAAAAAAAGTTCTCCGATCGGGCTCAAAATTTTTTAGGAGGTTCCTTGGCCGAAATAATTAGACCCGTATTTTTTTGTTTGGCTATTAGGGTGCCCTACGCCGTGTTAGGGTGGTGCGAAAAATGACAATTTTCGTCGCTTTTCGCAAAAACCACTTTATTTAAAAAAAATCATATCTCCGCGCCATTTCATCCGATTTTTGCTGTCTTTGGCGCAAAAGAAAGGTGATTAGTTTGGCTATTTGGAAAAAAATAGTAAGAAGTTCCAAAAATCTAGCTTAGTATTTGAAAAGGTCGTATGAAAACTTAAATTGCTGTTTCGAAGGTCTCGCTACCAAAGAGCCTATGCCTAAAAAAAATTTTATCAGATTCCTCGGAAAATTTTACATAACATATCTAAAATGGTGAAGTTATGTTTTCAATACTTTGAGATACGATTTAAAAAAATAATAAAAACTGGGTTTTTCGACACACCACGCGCAAATATGGGAAAATTACGAAAACGGTTAAAAATCGACTTGTTTCACTAAAACTGCGAAACTTTAAAATTTCAGCGATGTCCTACCCAGTAAAAAATCATGTAAATTTGGAAGCTGTAATTTTGGAAGGTTGAATATTGCCTCTTTTATGATGTAATTTTACCTCAATTTAGACTGAAAAAGTGACATTACACCAGAAAAGTGGTAGAATTACACATTTTCAGAGGTAAAATTACACCTTTTTTTACATAAAAGATGTATCCCTTTCCAGATGTAATATTACCATGATTTTTTTTTCTGTGTATACATTTTCACTTTTCTATTGCGTCTTAAACAGCTAAAATCGGATGAAATGGCGTGGAGTTATGATTTTTTGAAAAATGTGGTTTTTGCGAAAAATGACGAAAATTTCCATTTTTTGGACCACCCTAACACGGCGTATGTCACCCTTTTGGCCAAATAAAAAAAATACGGGTCTGATTATTTCGGCCGAGGAGGTTTCCTGACAAATTTGGAGCCAGATCGGAGAACTTTTTTTCGAATCATGCTGTTTTCGTGGGGAATTGCTGTATTTAGGTAACTTTTTTGAAAATCGTTGCAGTTTTTCATTTTTTAAATTAGTGCCCATGAGATATTTCCATGCAAAGATTTAAAAACATGAAAATTGATGTTTTCTAAGTCTCACCCAAACAACCCATCATTTTCTAATGTCGATATCTCAGCAACTATTGGTCTGATTTTCAATGTTAAAATAAGAAACTTTTGTGAAATTTTCTGATCTTTTCGAAAAAAAAATAATTTTGGTGTTTTTAAATCAAGACTAACATTTCATAAGCGCAAAACATTCAATATTACACCCTTTTAAAATGTTTGTCTTGTTTTAATTTTTTTTGAAATATTGAAAATCTGACCAATAGTTGCTGAGATATCGACATTAGAAAATGATGGGTTGTTTGGGTGAGAACATCAATTTTCCTGTTTTTAAATCTATGCATGGCAATATCTCAGCAACTAAAGGACGTATCAACAAAGTTTAAAAAAGCAAAATATAGAGAGCTTTTCAAAAATATTTTTTTCAAGAATGGGCAAACATGGGCATTAATTTCAAAAAAATGAAAGCTGGTACTATTTTCAAAAAAGTTACCTGAAAATGGCTATAACTTGAAACGGTGCACTTTATCAAAATTTCACTCAAGTTTTTTGAATTGCAAATTCGATTTCACATCGAAAAATTTAATTGAAAAATTTGTGAAACCAATATTTCAATTTTTTTTAATTAGTATTGATTAAAAAAATCATTACATAGTCAAAGATTTTTTTCCCGTTTCAGCCGGATTAAAAAATACAAAAAATCGAATAACCGAAACATTAGAGTACTGCTCAAACAAAACAAAAGATCATAAAGGCTTTAAAACTGCGTTTAAATTTTTATTTTCCATTTTTTTTAACAATAGTTCACTATTTGCCGAGAAAACAACAAAACAAACTTGAATAAAATATTAAATTAACTAAAGCCGATGCAAATATTTTTCAACGTTTATTTCCTTGCCTCTGGCCAAAAACTAGTGCGGGCGAAGGCAAAACAAAAATTGGTTTCAACATTTCAATGAAAAAAGTGCTGTAAATTGCAATATACATTTAACTTTTTTTTGCATCATTTTAAGAAATTTTTTGTAATGTTACACCCAAAAATATAAAGCCCATCAGTATGGGAAACCTCTCTTCATTGATCTGATAGCCGAGCGGGCTAAGGCGCAAGTCCACGCTGTTAGTTCTGGGTTTGAATCCCGTCGGTTACAACTTTTTTTTGTGTGTAGAATAGCATTACATGCTGTGTGTAATTTAAAGTGACTTTTCTAACAAAGGTGATGTGCATTAGGGTGACAATAAAAAAAATCAACATCAGGGACATCCTCTGACTTGATTCCTTAGGTAAAAATAAGTACCTAGGTATTTAAAAACGTGGGTTTTCTGGAAAACCTAGATGTCTGGGTATCAAAAAATCGGAAATGTATGCCCTTTCCGATTCCACAAAGGTTGACTTGTGAATTGTGGACTGATTCGGATCCCGACGGATTTTCCGACGACGTAACTCCGGGTTGGTACGAAATTCCAACGAAAAATCTATTCTAGCGATACAAAGACCCCCAAAACGGCGTTATACCCACTCCGGAATGTTTATTTAGCAATTCTCTGGTTATATATTGACATTTAGTTAAATTGAAAGTTTGCAAAATTAAGTTTAGATAAGCTTTATATAGAATTTTCAGAGTTATATAAACTTTTATACTAAGTAGTTAGTAAACTTTATATTCCCAATTATTTTTTTTTTCATCAGTCAAGGATGCCTATTTGGAGTTGGGAGACTGGATTTATGGTAATTTGTCAACAAATAACTTTATTTATGTAAATTTTTCGAAAGGTGTACAAACTTTTTTTGCACCTTTTTTTATTTCTGTTATAGTATTTGTTATATAACTTTTTATAGAAATCATCTTTTCATGAGCTTTTTGTAGCAAAATGTTTGGCATGAGTTTCTGAACAAAACGTAGTACTAGATTTCTGTCAAATTTTAAATTGTTTACATGTTTCATCACAAAATGTGCATAGTGCCCAAGGGGTGTAAATACTTTTTTTACATACTGTATGTTTATTTTGATTTTGATTAATTTCAATAACCGCAAGTCAGTAATAACACCCTCTGCGCTTACAATAATCATCACCATTATCATTACCGTGTGCATTACACTCTCGCGATGCTCACGTTCAGCATACGGTAGTAAGTGTAATTACATCACGTCAATTTGGGTAATCATGCGAGAGGGACCCCAAAAGTGCATGCAAGTACCGGTAGTCAGCGGCGGTTGACGACACACTTTGTGTGTGAGTGCGCAATTATGGCTCATATATCTGGCGAGGACGGCCCCTCAAGCCATGTGGGCACACTTCAGCGCTTTAGCGAGACCCCATTTGGAGACATTTGAACGGTGAAAGGTGACTTAACGATCTGCCAGGTTTAGGTGGAAAAATAAAAGTTATGATGGTGTTTTAGGATAACCTTAAGCTGGTAAGGTCAGAGACAAACAGAAGTTTGCAAAAAGTGAATCTAAAAATAAAGAAATATTGAACTCAAATTGGGTAAAATTCAAAAAAAGACGTGTTGGATTTAGTAAACAAACACTCACGAATACTATCATGAAAACCATAACAAAATGTCACAATATTGAAACTTTACTGTGCAAACAACGTCATTGATTTGACATTAATGTTGATTCTACGTTGTCAAGCTTATTAGTGTCATCTTTTTGTCACTTTTTTCTTCATTATCGAAACAAACGTATAGTAGTGTGTTTGTGTGTGTTAGAACAACTTTCAAATTAAAAAGTGATCCTGTTTATTTGAAAAAAACAATGTCAAACTACTGGGGTTTTACTGTTACTACAATGTTACCGAAAAACCATTTACGTTTGTCTTTGTCCTACACGCTAAATCTAATCGTGTGAACGCGCGCGCACTCTCGAATGCGCTCAAAATTTGTCAAGGGGAAGGGGAAGGTGGGCTCCAAATTTAAACTGTCAAACGCATTCGGCCTAATATTTCAACTCGCGGTGCGTGTCGCACCACTTTCACCTTAAGTGTTTTTGGCGCGCCGCTCGAATTTCAACTCAAATGTTTTGCATAATTGGGATTAAGCCGGAGAGGGGTTGAAGTTAGGTTTTTGTTTCGGGGACCACACACGTGGTGGCGCTTCCCCACAAATGTCAAAACAAACCAAAAAAGTCGTGTTTTTTGTTTGGGTGGGAAAATTAGGGGTGCTTCGAACGGCTGTTATTTACGAGTGTGACTTTTGATTTCATGTTAATGATGTGAAACTAATCGATTTTATGTTTTTCTGCTTTCTGTTTTAATTCCAGGTAAGCGCCATCGGCTAGGATATAAAGGTGATATTGGAGGTGTTGCGTAAGTGATTACTTTTAAATTGGCTTATTTGTTAATGTGCGCTTTTGATTAGGAAGATATTTATAAGTTAGTTTGACTATGATTTAAATTGAATTTACAGTTACATTTTGAATTTATCAGTATAATAACGGAAAGGTGCATTGTTTTTTTCCAAACAAAATATAAACAAAAATAAATTTAACATTGAGATAAAATACATCTGTTCCGTCCAACTCTAATCAACCATCACAACTGACTCTTACAAAAATCAACTCTCTCTCACTGATAATTCCTCAAGAAGCACTTCATATACTACACTATCACACGCATCCACACACACACCCCCTCACCGTATGCAGCAAAAAATAAAACGCGCACGGGGGGCTCTTTCTCACTCTAATTCGAGAGAGAATTCGGTCCCACCGCTACCAGGAGTTCAGGAAGCTTTGGCTTTGGCCCGCCGCGCCTAGGACTCCGGAACGGATCTCACTCACCACGGTCCAAGATCGCACCACATGAGCGCGCGCGATGACGGAGTTGAAAAAAAAAGTAACGCTTTCAAAATCTCCTCAATTCGAGAGATTTGAGCAGCAACGGCAGCGCGCGGGAGGGACTCAGAATTTCTCAGATCTTGGGCGAACGCGGCGATTCTCTGGAAAGTTGATGGTTTCTTGATACTTTTTAGGGGACAATGTTTGGATGATAGACTCGTTTGTAAAAAAGTAAAACAAATTTGTAAAATAATGTTTTTTGTTTTTATTTTTTCAACTAATAAAAAGTTTAAAAATTGAATTTGCGAGCCATGGTTGTTAAACATACCTTAGAATTAACGAAAATTTTATTTTTTGCAAAAAAAAAAAAGATTTTTGCGTTGCTGTGCATTGAAATTTCATTCATTTCATTCTTTTTTTAACCACTGTATCTCAGCAACCAGAGGGCCAATCTCCAAAACTTGTCAATAAAAATATTTTCAGAAATGGACAATCATAAACATTATCAAAAAAAATAAATAAAGAAAACAGATTTTTCGGACAAAATTTAACTTTGAATGGCTATATTATGAACACGGTGCACTTTATAAAAAAATGTCAAGTACTTTTCGATTGCAAAATCGATTTTACATAGAAAAATAAGATCAAAAAATTGTGAGTACAAGATTGAAATTTTAAAAATAACTTTTCAAAGAAAAGTCATTACTCGTTTTCAATTTTTTTGTCCATATTTCTGAATGGCTTAAGGCAGCGATTCTCAACGGGGGTACCGGGCCTACTTGATTTATATGGGTGGGGGTACCAGCCTAGAAGAAGGTTGAGAATCGATGCCTTAAGGGGTTTCATACATGTAAATCAGCAAAAATGTCAGAGGTTGCTTTGAGCACAAACTTATTTTTTTCAAAATCCCTTTTCAGGGCATTAAAATATGGGTCATTCCATCTCAACTGTGCACGAAAAAGTGCAAATTTGAAAATTACCCTCTCCGATCCTGCTCAAATTTGGCAGAGCTGTTGATACTATCAAAACATGCAAGAATCCCGAATTTCATCCAAATCGGACCACCCCCTCCATTTTTGTACCTCCCCAAAAAATCGACTTTTTGGCGATTTTTGACCAAACCTCCTAGTTTCAAACGGCGATAGCTCAGGAACCACAAATCTCAGAAGGTCGGTCTTAGACTCAATTTTGAAGGAAATTGGACGTAGAATCCCATCTGCTCCCAACGAGAAAGTATAGGAAATATAAATCTTGAAATTCTGAACATGAACGAAAAATCAAAGTCGCTCGAGTCGGGGTTCGATCCCCCGTACTATGGATTGGTAAGCAAAAATGCTAACCACTAGGCCATCGCGACTTGGTGAGCTATAACTGGAATAAGGAATACTGTTACTACCAACTATATACGCGCTGGGTCCTTGTCCATTTGACAAGGGTTCGGAAGTTCTAAATAACGTTTGAACCCGATTGGTGCAAACGTTCTTCAGGGCGGGGCTTGTCGATAAAGCTGAAGTACCTCGCGCTCGGCTAGCCAGCGTAGAAATGGGTCACCGAAGCTCGGCAGAGCTAACATCTTCCAAATGCCTATGCGAGTTATTTGCATGTATATAATGTAGATCTAAAAAATACATGGAAATAACTCAATTTGTAAGAAGCGGCCGCGTGGTCCCGTTTGGTTGGTTGCACACACACACACACACACACACACACACACACAAATTGGACGCAGAATCCATTTCCGTGATCAAAATGTTGATTAATTTATTTTTTCTACCTGTATTGCGCAATTGAAAACTTTAAACGGCCGTATCTCAAAACACCCCAACTTATTTTTTTGATTTGACCTCACCATCGTGTTCCCCGGTCGAAATCGGCCGATTTTGTAGAAAATTGCTCTATTAACAATACAAATTTTGAGGCACTTGGTTGTATCATTGCCGGGATAAAGCTTTTTAAAGTGAGCAGTTTCAAACAACGGGTGCCACGATATCTCAACACTACTTTGGCCAAATCAGCTCAAAATTTTGTTGAAAACTCATTAATCCGGTCCTGGTGTGCATGACGAAGGCCGATTTTCAAAAGGCTTATTTGAAAAAACAAAAGTTTAAAATATTTTTTGGTGTTTCATGTAAAAAATCGTAAGTTTTTGATTTTGAAATTATTTAAAAAGGCAAAATTTTAAAATCCGGCTTCGTCGTGCACACAAAATATGTCTTGAGAGTCTTTAGCCCAAATTTCAGCCAATTTAATCCATCCCATCTCGAGATTGCTTTTCTGCATACATTTTGACGATTTTTTCCACACAAATTTCAAGGGATTAGGGATCTTTGATTTCAAGGGGTAGCCCTGAAGCCCAAATTTGGACCACCCTAGGGTGTATCTATTGATCTTTCTAATTTTCTGCGAATCTCATTGCCAATCAATTGCTAAATCGGTGTACCTACTCGCAGTTCTACACTTTTCGCACATGACCGAGATTCAAACTTCTCCATTAACCTTTATCTCCATGGCGCGTCCCGTTTCGTCCCAACGCGTTGCAAGTCTTGTAGTCTTGTTGTAGTACCTCTTTCCCATGCAGCCAATTCATCTCAATCAAACAATGTTGCTGGCGGTGGTGGTCCCACTGGCCGATATGGTCCGCTGCCGAGATTCATCCTGGGACCATTCCTCCCCAACCACACACGCGCGCCGTCAGATCGTTGATTATTTGAACAAGCCCTTGTACAGGCTACTGCGCTGCACTGCAGCAGCCCTATATGCCTTCGTAGAGCCAATGTTGTTGTGATTTATCTTATCTGAGCGGCGCGACCGAATAGCGGATGGTGTACTTCTAGTCCTGGACGCCGTTTGAAGCAGGAGGGGTGAGTGAGATACCGTTAGATTTTGGGCTTCCGATAGGGCACGGAACACGGTGCATACCACCAGCAAGGGGGTTCTCCACATTTGACGCTAATCAGTGGAGTCTAGGTAGAGTTTGGCGATTGTTGCCAATTAGTGGTCGATTGTGTCTACTCACTTGGGGTAGGTTTGTAATCGATTGGTCATAAATCAATTTGGACGCAGATTGTCCAAGCGCTTGGAAGTTTGCTGGGTGATTTTCAAAACAATTTTGTGAACTTGTTTTTCATATGATAATACCGATTGACCTCCACAAACCCCAAACAAGATTGCACGATCAAAGATGTTTTGCTCCGTTTTTCCACATGTGACCCATTTGTACCTCCAATCCAACTTTTCCCACGGCTGTAAATCCCGTGTTCGAACAAGTCGTCCCGCGTTTTTTCCGCGTGTCCCCATCTAATTAGGCTCAGTCGTTCGCTACATCAACCATTTCTTCTGCTGTGATTTCTTCTGTGAGATCGTATCTCCGATTGGTGGCAGACCTCGGACTGCTAATGAATCATGCGATGTTCGATCTCTACAACATCTTGAACTAGACTATGGAGTGCTGTTGGCACGTTCGTTTGACCGAGTTGTTCCCAACGAATTTCAAGCTCGTTTTCAGTTCTAGATTAATCGTTTGAAATTTGTTTGAAATGAATCTGAGTCGTCAAAGAATACTCTCACGCCAAACTCAAAGTTCCAAACTTCACCGAGGTGAGATATCTCCGCTGCTGTTGAGAATTCAAGAGAATTGAACCTCCTTCAGCAGCAACGACGAGCACAATCGGAGGGACACACTCTCGCGCGGCGGCGGTTGTGACCGCTCGAAGGGGGAGAAAACTCATCCTCCCTCACGAGAGTACGCGCGCCTGACTCAGCAGCAGCAGCAGACACACTCGACAACACCGTCAACCCGCTCCTCTCCGGGAGAACAAACCGGCGGCGGTGGCGTCCGGCAGCAGCAACAGCAGCAGCAGCTCGTCGGAGATTTTTATTTATTTTCTCTGAAGAGCGATTCTCGGGAAAATCGGAAATCTTTGAGATATTTTCGCACAAAAGTTTTGACTGTTGTCTGTTTCTAAAAGTCAAAAGATATCTTTAATTAATAAGAAACATATCTTATTTTTCTGGATTTTTCATTTTTTGACATTATTAATAGCAGCAGAGATATCATATTTAAAAAAAAACTTTTTTTTGTGATATTAAAACATGATTTTTGATAACTGCTTGAACTGATTCGATATTTTGACAATTTTATTATTGATCAAGTAGAAGCTTATAATGGCGTACATTTGTGTCGACCCTTGCGAAAAATATGTCCAAAAATTTAGAGATTTTTAAAAAGGTTCTATTGTGTTTCATATGTTCATAGGACATTTTCAAAACAAACTCTAGAAACTTAGCATCAGTGCAATTATCTACAAAATCGTCCAATTTAGGCCATTTGTTGTATTTTTTATTCATTTAGCATTTAGCTTTGTTACAACATTTACTATTTCTAAGAATATTTAAAAAAAATCAAAGTCCCAGTCAAGCCTACTAAAGGTTATCGACCCGATTTTTGCGGCCGATTTCGACCATTTTTATTTTTTGTATTTTTTTATTTGACTTAAACTTTGTGGGGGCCTTCCCTATGACCAAATAAGCTATTTTGCGTCATTGGTTCACCCATGCAAGTCTCCATACAATTTTGGCTGCAGTTACATACAAAAATGGTATGTAAATATTCAAACAGCTGTAACTTTTGAGTGAATTTTCTGATCAATTTGGTGTCTTCGGCAAATTTGTAGGTATTGTTGAGAACTTTTAAGAAAAAAAAAATTGATTTTCGAGATTTTTTGATATGTTTTAGGGGACAAAAATCCGCAACTTTTGAGCCATAACGAAACATGGTTAAAAAATCTGCCGCCGAGTTATGAATTTTTGAAAAAATAGTGATTTTTGGAAAAAATCGAAGTTTTATGCAAAAACAAGTTTGACATTACTTTTTAATGCAAAATTGAATTTGCAATCGAAAAGTACTTTACAGATTTTTTGATAAAGGGCTCCGTTTTCAAGATATAGCCACCGAAAGATTGATTTTAGCGAAATATTTGCAGTTTAAATTTTTTTTAAATTGTGACCATAAGTGACCGTTTCTAAAAATGTTTTTTTTTTAGAAGTTCAGAAAATTTGCTATAAAATTGTCTAAGATACATTGAAGATTGGACCTCGGGTTGCTGAAATAGAGCCGCTTTAAGAAAAAGAAACACGAAAATTGAAGTTTTCTTAATCTCACCAAAATAACCCACCATTTTCTAATGACGATATCTCAGCAACTAATGGTCCGATTATCAATGTTAATACATGAAACATTCGTGAAATATTTTTTTCGATATTTTAAAAGGGCCAAACATTGAATATTACGCCCATTTTAAATGCTAGTCTTGATTTAAAAAATTTCAAAATATTTTTTTTCGAAAAGATCGGAAAATTTCACGAATTTTTCATGCATTAAAATTGATAATCGGACCATTATTTGCTGAGATATGGTCATTAGAAAATGATGGGTTGTTTTGGTGAGATTAAGAAAACTTCAATTTTCGTGTTTCTTTTTCTTAAAGCGGCTCTATCTCAGCAACCCGAGGTCCAATCTTCAATGTCTCTTAGACAATTTTATAGCAAATTTTCTAAACTTTTCAAACAAAATATTTTTAGAAACGGTCAATCATGGTTACTATTTTTAAAAATATAAAAACTGGAAATATTTCGCTAAAATCAAACTTTCGGTGGCTATATCTTGAAAACGGAGCCCTTTATCAAAAATTCTTTATGATACTTTTCGATTGCAAATTCAATTTTGCATAAAAAAATGATGTCAAACATGTTTTTGCATGAAACTTCGTTTTTTTTTCGAAAATCACTATTTTTTCAAAAAATCATAACTCGGCGGTAGATTTTTTAACCATGTTTCTCTATGGCTCAAAAGTTGCGGATTTTTGTCCTCTAAAACATATCAAAACATCTCGAAAATCAAAAAAATATGTATTTTGGGAAATTGAGTTTTAGTGAAAAAAAAATGATTAAAAAATCTGCAAATATTTTTTTCCCTGTACCTATTTTTTCTCAAAAGTCCTCAACAATACCTACAACTTTTCCGAAGACACCAAATTGATCAGAAAATTCACTCAAAAGTTACAGCTGTTTAAATATTTACATACCATTTTTGTATGTACAGCAACCAAAATTGTATGGAGACTTGTATGGATGAACCAATCACACAAAATAGTTTATTTGGTCATAGGGAAGGCTCCCACAAAGTTTGAGCCAGATAAAAAAAATATAAATAAAATCCATTTCCGGTTTTGGTGGAGAATTGCTCAGGTATCAGGTGGTCTCAGGTATTATCACGAAATTTAATGATTTGGTTTGATTAAGCTGGTACAAATCATATTTAAAGTTATTGTATTTAAAGGGGAGGGGGGGCTCTCCTTCAATGTTGGCCCGAAAAATCAGGGGGCAAGAAAATGCTGAAATCAATTTAAAATGCGTTTCCCAGCGTTTTAATCACTTTAAGCATGTTTGAGTTGATTTAACAATCTTCAGAATTTTTCAAAATTGTCGATGTTTTAGTTTTTTTCGCCAAATTTTTTGTTTTTGTTAAATCATTCATTTTTGGAAAATTAATTATTGCAAAACAACTGAACTAGTGTAAAATGCATTTTAAAACACCTTTTCCACGCAAATACTGAAACCATGACTTGTTATTGGATATCCAGTAGGGTGGTTCATGGATATATGAAAAAGACAAAAGTGTTCTATTTCGTTTGCATCAACCGGAATTTCAAAGCGCTATGACCCCAGAAGCTAGCCTTAAAATTTGAGCTCATTTGGTTAAGGTTTAGTTGCTCCAGTTTTGATCTGAAGTTAGTATGGAACTTGATTCAATTTAATATGGAGAATTGTAACTTTTACATGTTCTTGTAGAAAATTTCCCAAACCCTAACAAATTTTCCTATTCATAGGTTTCTTATAGGTTTTGATCCGGGAACAACTTTGTAGAACATCGCAAAATGCTAAGAATTGATCCTGGAAAGATACAGGATGTTTTAGAGTTTACTTTTTCGGCAAAATTTCAAAATATGCTCATAAAATTAACCTGTATCTTTTCGGGATCATTTCCTAGCGCTTTGCGATGTTCTACAAAGTTGTTCCCCGAATCAAAACCTATAAGAAAACTCTTACATGATAAAGTTTTATCGGGTTGAGGAAAACTTTCTAGAAGAAGAGTTAAAAAGTGAAAAATAAATCAATCAAATTTATTAAAATTCCATTCTAACTTCGTATCAAAACTGGAGCAACTAAACCTTAACCAAATAAGATAAAATTTTCAGGCTAGCTTTTTGGGTCATAGTACTTCGAAATTCCGGTTGATGCAAACGAAATTGAACACTTTTGTCTTTTTCATATATCCGTGAACCACGCTAATATCCAGGTTACTATACAGTATACTACACTGAAAAAATACTATGTTTTCAGTTATGAGCAATGTAATTAGCTTATATCTGTTATATCTTATAGTCTGTCACATAGAAATTGCCAGAAACCATCAAAAAACCTATTTTTTCAACATTTTTATTTTTAAAATCGCTGTAACTTCACAAGGATTGGACTTAGGATAATGGTCAATATGGAGACTTTTATGTAAAATTGTCTGGAAAATCGACTCTCGTGTTCGGTTTTTGACAATTTTGACGTTTAGAGCACTTTTCAAAAAAGCTTCAGTAAATGATTTTTGAATTTCTTTAGGTGAGTTGCTCTATCCTGCATTTTTCGTGAGTCTTTTTGTAACATCTTAGGCTATTTAAAAAAAATGAACGAAAAAGAATCGTGGGCTCACCTTCAAATTTGACTTTTAAACTTAAAAATCGAAAAATCTCATAAAAGTGGAGTGTTTTTTTTAGTGTATTTTTTTCGGTAAGCCCGTCAAATTTCCTACAAGTTTGTTTTTGACCACTTTTTGATACGATGCAACGGCTTCGAGATACAGCAATATTTAAATTACAAAATACCAAAATATTTAAAACACTTACGCCCTTCTCAAATGTCATTATCGAGTGTAACTGGCTCCATATAAACAAAAATGGCTTATATATGCCTAGGATAACATGTCCACAAAGTTTCATTGAAATTGGAGAGGGACGGGTACAACCGATTCCCTATTTGACATGGAATTGCTCAACATGCAAATGTGTTATAGGAAAAAAATCAGATTGCTTACGGAGATATAGTTCCAAAAGTTTCAATTAATTGTGAAAAGTGGGTTTTTCTCAGTGTCACCATTTTAAAAATTTCTTATGAAACAATTACAAACGTATTGTATAATTTCTGTTTTAGTAACACAAATTAAAATAAGAAACAGAAATAGTATTTTTTCCTTGCTTCTCTTTTTGCCTTCCTCACCTCACTGAGGCAAGGCTATAAAATCACTCGAAAAATGAACTTCTTAAATACACCTCCTAGATATACCTTCACGTATACCTATCGACTCAGAATCAAATTCTGAACAAATGTCTGTGGGGATGTCTGTAGACACGATTTTTTCCACACGATTATCTCAGAACTGACTGAACCGATTTTGGCCGGATCCGCCTTATTCTGTTCGTTTTGGGGTCCCCTAAGACCCTATTAAATTTTATTTGGTTTAGTCAAGTATTTAAAAAGTTATGACAAGAAAAAGATTTTTGTAGATACAAAAAAGGGTGATTTTTTGCATAACCTCAAAAGGCCGGGTCTTTTTGTTTACGTGCGAGAGTCGCGCCAGATGCGAAACGCCCGGTTGCCACATTGCTTCAAATGAGAGTCTGCATGTTTTCTGGAAAAGTCTGTATCAGGTATATATTTTTTTTCATAAACTTATTTTCATTATTACTTTGTAAATGTGAGGAAGGAACCACCCACCTAATGGTGGATTAAGAAACGTTTTTCTAAGCAGTCCTGATGATTACTTGTAATTTTGCTGAAGACACCAAATAGATCTGAAAATGTCTTACTAAGATCAGTGTTGCGTTTCTCACGCGCTCACGCGCTCATGAGCGCTCACTTTTCGCTCATTCGTGAGGAGGAGCGCTGCGCGAGCTAGCTCACATTTGCCCGCGCTCACGTTTGCTCCGATTTTTTCAGCTCGCGTTTGCTCCACGCTCGCGCTCGCGCTCATATTTCGCTCACGGAGCGCTCATTTTGGACGTGTCGCTAATCATTTAACGTTTTTGAGAAAGTTTTTTTTAAATTCTAGATGGATTTTTTGCGTAAGGTGCAGTAGGGCTGTGGAAATATGAGTATGTGAACAAATTTTATGATATATGAATTGGAATAGCTTATTTTCATCAATCATGTTTTTAAATAAAAGGTTGGATTCGCAAGGGTCAAATATTTTTTTAGACATACAGTCGAATGAATAAATATTTTAGAATTTAAAGGCCTTATTGTAGCAGAGAGGGGCGGAGGGGTATAGACGCCTAAATAAAGGGCCTGTTAACCTTAGAGTAGGAGTAGGCATCTCGTAATCGAGAACGCCAAGGCAATGCTGTAGAGCGAATAATTTGTTTTTTTTTTTTTTTGAAACCTTAGAAAAACTTACAAAACAATGAATGGATTCAAGAGGATTTATGCTTTGGTAAGTTCGATTCAAGGTTAAATGCTTGGTCGATTAAAATATAAAATTAAACTGTTTTTATGTACCTAATCAGTGTTTTGACTACATTTCCAGATTGCGGGTCAGAATGAGCTACCATTAAAAAAAAGTTATTCCGTTTATTAAATCTTTCAGTGATTAGAAACGGCTAATCATTTTTATAAGGTTAGTCTTTATTTGGCAAACATTTTAGAAAAAAGGGTAACATTTTTGAAACAGTTCTATTTTTAAATATTTGCCTCAAAATTCCTAAGGGTTGAAATTTTCCTATTGACTCAAATCAAATAAATGGTCAATATTTTTCACCACGAAAAGGTTGGCTCTTCTTCCAACAAGTGGATTTTATTCTACACTTTCGCAACCAAACCTCTGAAAATATTCAATTACAAGTTATATATAATTTTTTGAACATGGATGATTGTAACTGTTTAAAAGATTATTTAAAAATAAATTAAATATACATAAATTGTCAATATGTTTGTACATAACAACAATACAATATGGTCCAATATGGATTTGATTTGTGAACAAACAGTGCATCTCTTCACGTAAATGAATGTTTACATTATGAATTTAGTTTTTTGTTCCTTGTTCGAAAAATGTCTAGATTTAAAAAAGAACTTAAATTTCGGTTCACTGATCAAATCCGTTTCATTGCCTACTTTTGTTTGTTCGACCACTTTCTTGTTTGTTTTTGCTGCCTGTGCTGAGATAGTTCTAGAAACTTCGTTTCAAACAGGCAGATGCTTCAACAGTAAAAAACAACTACCTACTTTGGCTCACCGGCTCACGTGAGCGCAAAACGCTCCGGTGAGCGTGAGCGAGCACGAGCTACCTGATAAAAACTCACGCTCCAGCTGGAGCGAGCAAGCTTTCCGTGAGCGCTCGCTCATTCGCAACCCTGACTAAGATACCGTTTTTCGAATATTCACATACCCACTGTGTGTGATCATCCTGTATGAAGACTAGGGTGACAAGAAAAATTGAGAATTATGGAAAATCATAAGTGATACACCCTGGATTTATTTTTCGGGTAAAAATAAGTAACTGGGTTAACATTGAGCCAAATCGGTTAAGGTTTAAGGGTTGTTATCGATCGGTGAAGTTTATATGAAGTTAAAATCGAAAAAAATGTATGGTGAGAAGCAAAAATTTTACAATTCCTCCAAAAGGTGGAGTAAAACGTGAAAGATCAATGTCCCGTGTGAGATTCTTATGTAAAATTTTATGACAAACATCTTTGTCCAACACCGCAAAATGATCCGAGTTAACCCTGACGAATTATTAACGATTTACAGAAAAAATGTATGAAAAGTTTTTTTCACCATCTTCAATGATGAAAAGCGACCCATCGCGAGCAGACGGAAATAACTTGGGAAGGTCAGTTTTTGATATTGTGAGAAGATCGAAATATGTTTTGGGATTACCGGATTAGTTGTTAAAATAACAAAAATTAATAACAAAGATTTGTTCGAAGAATAACTTAAACTATTATTATGTTTTTATTTAAAAAAAAACCAATGACACAGAAGGAATTATGAAGGAATAACAAGATTTGTTGTTTTGTGCGGAGAGGTGGAGCAGCATAATAACAAAAAATGTTATTGAACTGGTTTGTCTCCATAACAAAAAAAGTTAATGTTTTGGTTTATTTGTAATTTGGAAATAAACCTGCAGTTGCCATAAATCCTCTGTACTAGTCAGGGCGGCAGAGTCGGGTACCTCCAAGCAACTTTGAAACCATACTTTGAAGACAACTCCGACTCTGGATGCAGGATATGACGTCAACGACGACTTCAGCTCTCCAAAAATACCCGACTTCACAGATTCCGACTCCAAGTAAAAGTTGCTGAAAATTTGCTGAATCCGATGCAGTCTCCGAGGTCTCACTCCAGCTCGAACTTCAACGTCAGCTCCGACTTCCTGGCTCTGTGAAAATAATAACAGTTTTTGTTATTCACACTTCAAAAATTCTCAATAAATAAATCAATTTCGTTAGGGAATATAACAAAATTAAAAAAAAATGGACTCTCAAAAGTTAATTTTATCGGATTAATTTAAGCTTGAAACCTCATTTCATGGTGAAATAAATGACCCCGATGAAATTGGTCAAAATTATTTCATAGTTCTAACCATTTTAAACAAAGTCCTTTAGGGGGTATATCAAATAATTAAAAAAAATCAACTTCTTAGAATAATTTTAGCTTAAGGACCCCATTTCATGGCCAAAATAATGACCCCGACGAAATTAGACAAAATTATCCCAAAGATCTAAACATATTTAACAAAAAAATAATAACAGATTGTGTTATGGACACTTAGAAACTTTTCCATTTGTGCGATTTATGGTAATTTTATTTCTAAGTCAGTATACCGAACGAATAACAAATTTTGTTATTAGGAGAGTTTTTGAAATGTATAACAATCCCTCTTATTAGCGTGTTATTACACATTTTCAATTTAATATCACTTCAATACCAAATTTTGTTATTTTATCAGAAACTGTTATTATTTTTTCTTCTTGAAGTTGAACTTCAGGATAAAATAATAACACTTTTTGTTATTTTAACAGGATTTGTTATTGAAATATTATTAATTTTGTTATTACCGTCTGCCCGGGATTACCCTTAACCGGTTTTGCCCAAAATTTTCATAGATACTTGTTTTCGCCTAAGGAATCGAATCAGGGGTTATCCCTGATGTCAATTTCTTTATTGGCACCCTAATGGAGACTTGCAAAATGGCATTTTTTGATACTGTGAATGCATGGATAAAATTTCAAAATTTGATTTGTGAAAACGAGGAGAATTACCCTTAAATCTTATTATTTGGAAAAACGACCATAACTAAAAAAACATTTTATTTGTACCCGAAATGAATGCAATGTCACCATTCGCTAACCTACATACAGTTCATCATCCAGATCATATAGTTCGTTAATATAAATAATTGCATCCAATCAAATTTCACACTCCACACGTCCCAGAACAATTTGGGATGCTCACGCAAACGCTGCGCTCCACACTCAATCCATCATACCTCCTCCATGCGTGGCTCGATTCACACGGCTGAGCCCGTCCATCTCCGACTCCTCTCATCACACTAGAGCAGTGTTGATCGCTATCTCCCACGAAGAAATGGTCGTGCCCGGTTCACACGCTTATGAATTCACGCTTTCCCGCACGAAAAACGCTCTCTCGCGCGTAGATTTCAATTTCGTTTGGAAAAAGTCGTGGACCCTTGGCAAGACGACATCGATTAGTGTCGCCACGACTGAGACCAGCCAGCAATGAAGATCAAGTTTCCCTGCAAGGCTCGTCGAGGCGTAAATTGGCGCGAACATTGCGCCTCGGCGTGCACCACTGCGGCGTGGATTATATCATTGGAGTTCTCGACGAAAACTTGAAGTTTTTCATGTCGTTGATTTCAATGCGAGCTTCTAAACAAAGTTGTTGAACGTTTTGTTTTTGCAGAATTCAATTTCATTCTATTTGAACGTTTCTGAAGGGTAGTACAACAGTAGCGGCCAGGCCCACCCAAAAACTACCGCAGAGATGATTCTTTGAACTGGATTAAATTTCAGCAAAAAAAGTGTCTATTTCGCACAGAACTGAAGACGATTGGCTATCAAGACACTAGCTGTGCCAAACGTGCGTGCGGAATGTGTCACACTGCTGGGTCGGTACAAGCCTCAACCGGTTGAGCTGTCAAGGAGTCGGCCCTAGAAGGGCCACTTTTCGCCACACCACACCACCTAGGGGGGGCTCATTTTGCAACGGTGAATTCCACGTCCCGATCACGGCTTGGATTAAACAAGCTCGGTACTCTATCGGTGTGTGGTGTACATCAATTAATCAGAGGCCACCGTACTCCACACTGCAGTATACCTACAGGGGTAGGACACACCCCGGCAGAGTCTTGTAGCTGATTAATATTTTAACCACGCGTGGATCGCTCCTCGAAGCCATGGGAATCTTGTGGGCATGACAACAAAAACGCTTCTACAAATATGACAACCATCTCTTAACAACTTGCGCCGTGGACGACGACGCCGTGTCCGTGTGCAAGTTTCCATGATCTGCAGATCATGATGATACGTCGGTTGCACAAGACCCGCAAACCTGGTGCCCTAGAGAGAAAGAACGGGTTGTCGTAACGCGCGCTCTACCACGAGTTGATTAGTGAGTCGGAATTTGAGGAATCCACCCCGGTGTTGGTCACCGTGAAGCTGAGATCGGTGGCGGTGACCTGGTTGTGGACGGGACTTGATGTGTGACGGCGGATGTGGCCCTTGAGAATGTTTGCTTGAAGGGAAAAAGTGCTGTCAAGAATGTTGATGTAGAGCAGCGTTGAAGAATAGCTCAACTTTGAATTTTGAATTAAACAGGAGATTTGCGTTCTGCGACGGAAATTTGTCGGTGTAATGTTCCGTTACAAGTTAAATTGACCATGTTGGTGCCAACTTAATCAACAGCAGCTAATAGTATTAACACCTTTTTGGCACTTGCATTATTGAATAAGTCATCTCTTCAGAAGGATTTGAGTTCAACGGTTTCAAATTATCACCATTAGACCTGATTCTTCAACTTACCTTTATTTAAAAACCTTGGCATAAGCTCTTACAATCCCAACATAGACCCTTAAACCACCCCAAGACCTAGGAGGTCCAAACACTTCCGGGATCAGCTCACAGGCAGGCGCCAGACGTACGGCCACACTCAGACAATGCTGACCTTCCGCGACTTCAAGCCAGCGTTGCGGGCGTCAATAGCTTAGAACCCGCGCGCGGGGCCCGTTTTGAGCCACATCGTCGCTGAACCCGCTGAAGTTGCTGCTGCTGCTGTCCAACCGCCCACTCGGCGTGATCCGCGATCCTTAACCGGGCACGTATGCGCAATTCACACTTCATTGCGAGAGGGCCACCCCCTCGGGGTATTTCTGTGGGGACACCAACTTCCCCGCTGAACCTCCAACCAACCTTTGCTTCGCGGTGTGTGAACCAATCGAAGCTGTTCAATGTGCGAATGCATTCGGTACAGTAGAACCTCGGTAACTTCCCAAATAATGAGCAGATTTTTTCAAATAATTTTTTTTTGCTGACACTATTACCAAAGAGGTTACATTAAATAAAAAAATATCTTTACAAATCTTCATACCATTTCAGGAGCAATCGATACAAACTAATTTTGAAATTTCAGAGAAAAGTGAACAAAATTTATCTAATTCTGTTAAAAAACACAAAACAAAAATATTTAGACTGAAAATGCCATCTTTTGAGAGATGACATTGAATGGTCAAAATTAATTCAATTAATATGGCATCATTGTCATTTTTTCGAAAATTATTTTTATCTCATCTTTACACTTTTTTAAATTAAAGTGCTTAGCATGATTTTTTGCGCAAAAAGTGTTTTTCATGCTTGAACTGCAATCAAAATGTGCGGTTTTATCACAATTTTAGATTGGAGGGTTGACATAAAATGTTGAAATGTTAAACATAATTAAAGACGTGTTTTTTTAAATAGTTTTTTTTGTAACTAAAAATGTGAGATTGAATTTTTTTTGCACTAAAATTATTTAAAATATGTTTTTTCACTCAAAGGTGACCTCACTAGTCAAATCTACATTTATTTAAACAATAGTTTAAAAAACTTCAAATCGCCCTTTTGTTGCTTAAATATTTTAAATAAAAAAATCAGAAAATTAAATGTCAGAAAATATTTTTTTCTTTAAATTTCTAGGTAACCTGCACTTCCTCTGAATAAATAAAATTCATCAAAGAAGTCAAAATTTAGAAAAAAAATCTGAGCATTTCCCAGGTTCTCCAAATTCTAAGAATTCAAAAAAAATAAAAGAAATCAACATTCTATAAAAAATATAAAAAAATTACTTAATTTAAAAAACCTTTGCTTCAATTAAACTTTTAACAATATTAAAATTCTTGAAGATAATAAATTCATTTAAATTTTCTAGAACCTTGTACCTTTTTGAAAAGAAATCCTAAAATTCCTTAATCCAAATTTTTAAATTAAATTCTTCGATTTTTTAACAAAATTTTTAAGATTCATGATGATGGTTAAAATGATTGGAATTTTGTAATTCCTATATTTTTTTCCTATAAGCTGTAATTAAAAAAATATATACCATAATTTACAAAAAAAAGCTTTTTTTATTTTTTAAGTTAAAAGACATTTTTGATGTCTAAAAATATTTTAAAAAAATTACCAAGTCAAAATATTTTTTCAATTTCAATTCAACTTTTAACTTTATGAAAAAAGATATTAAAATTCTGAATTTTTTTGAAAATCCTCTATCTTTTTGAAAAAAAAAAGGAAAATTCTTAGAGGTTAAAAACAAAAACCCTGAAATCATCCATTCCAAATTTTTTATTTTTTTTATTCCTCGAATTTTTGATTGAATTTGATGATAAATGATAATGATTAAAATGATATTTTTTTTTGAAAATTCCTATAAATTTTTCATAAAAGCTGTTATATAAAAAAATACAATAATTGTCAATACAATGTTTTTTTTTTAATTTTCGACTACTTCAAACTCTTACAAGTTTAAAAAAAATCAAAATATTATTATTTTTGAAATTCTTAAAACTAAGTTCAATTTTGTATACCTTCTTCGAATTCGAACAAATCCTATAAATTTAAAAAATCTCAACATTCTACCAAATTTTAAACTGTTGAAGTTTCTAAAAATTCACAAATTCTTAAAATTTAAAAATTGTAGTTTAAAATTATAACTTTCTACCATTTTTTTTGAAAGATTCTTCAAATTCCTAAAATTATTTTAAAAAACTGAAAAATCCTGGAAAAAAAGTGCAAAGATTCCAATAAATTTCACAATCAACAACAAATTTTAAAGTCTTGATTTTTTTTAAATGAAATGGAATATTATAATTCTAAAATCATATGAAATATATGACATTTTTTATTTCCTTAAAAAATGTTATTTAATTAAATTTCTAAATATTCCCAATATAAAAAAAAAGTTGAATGTTGAAAATTATTTTAAAAATGTTATTTATTTCCTAAAATTCTCAAATTTCTATAACATACCTTAAATTATATAAATTTCCAAAACTTATTGAATTTCTCAAATTTTTTGATTTTTTTTATATTCAAAAGTTTCTTTTTTTACAAAGCTGTTGCAAATATTTTTTGAAGTTTATGCCTCTCGACACTTGCCGAATTCAAGGAAGGGACCAATTTTGAAGAGGGAGGGGGGAGGGAAGGCGGGCGTGACAAAAGTTTTGAAAAATATTTGTAACGGCCCGATTTATAAAATAAAAAATATATATTACAGGAAAAATCTGTTGTATATTCTTTTAATTCCTAATATTATATAATAATTCTATATAATGTTATTTTCGAAAAAAAAAACCTTAAAATTATATTTTTTAATTATTTATGACCAAAATTTGAATTACTTAAACTCTTTAAATTTGTATTTATTAATAAATCATTTTGTATTAAATTTAAAAAAAAAACTTCCAATTCTCAAAAAAAAATCATAAATTTACCAAAATTTTTGAAAAGTTGTATTTTGCCTTCCTCACTGACGTAAGGCTATAATTCTGCTCTAAAAATGAACTTTGTATAAAAACGTCGTAGACCTACCTGAATGTATACATATCGACTCAGAATCGAAAACTGAACAAATGTCTGTGTGTATGTGTGTGTATGTATGTATGTGACCAACAAACTAGCTCATATTTCTCGGCACTGGCTGAACCGATTTGACCCAAACCTGTTGCATTCGAATTGGTTTAGGGTCCCATAGATCGAGTTTTATACGGATTGAAGTTTCGAAAAGTAGTTAAAAAGTCATGCATAAAAATGTGTTTTCACATATATCCGGATCTTACTTAAATGTATGTTAACTATGTCCGGGTTCTTCATCCGACCCATCGTTGGTTAGGTTATCAAAAGACCTTTCCAACGAGCCCAAAGCATTGAAGATCTGGCAACCCTGTCTCGAGGTATGGCTACTTAAGTGATATTGATGTACTTTTTGGATGCCGGATCCCACTTAAATGTATGTAAACAATGTCCGGATCCACTATCCGACCCATCGTTGGTTAGGTTATCAAAAAACCTTTTCAACGAGTTCAAAACATTGAAGATCTGGCAACCCTGCCTCGAGATATGGTCACTTAAGTGACATTTATGTAGTGTTTTGAAGTTGGATCTCATTTAAATGTATGTAAACTATGTCCGGATCCACCATCCCACCCATCGTTGGTTAGGTTATCAAAAGATCTTTCCAACGAGTCCAGAACATTGATGATCTGGCAACCCTGTCTCGAGGTATGGCCACTTAAGTGATATTTATGTACTTTTTTATTCCGGATCTAAAAAATAGATGAAATTTTTGTGCAATTCCATCATATCAACCATTGTTGGTAATAGGTGGATTAAGTTAGTTTTTTTTTAATAATGATACAACTTTCTGAATTTTTCAAAATATTATATTTTTTTAATTGTTTTAATGTGTCCATTTTTGTATAGCTTAGAAATTTGGTGATCTTTTCCCTTCTGGAATCGATTGCTTAGTAAAGGGAAGGTAGTGTATCGTCACAAACTGGACCTTATCACGACACCTTAGGGAGGCGACCTATGGAATGTTATTATTAACCCAAACATGTTAACATTAAGTTGAGAATGAAACTGCCACTGAATCCACTTTGTAAATGCCGGTCCCGATACTCTTCAAGGGTGTTCCCCTCAGGAACTGGAAAAGATTTACTTTAGAAATTTTTAAATTTTCGACACTCTTAAAATTCTACTATTTTTAAATGTCTGAGCACTTCTCTTAGTTTTGCAAATCGACCATTTATTTTAATTATATGGATGAATTTTCGGATCGGTTTGGTGTCTTCAGCAAAGTTGTATGATTAGGACTATTCAGGAAATACAGGTGCATGAAAAAAATAAAAACATGTTTGCAAATTAATTTAAACTTTTATATTTGTTGTAATGTTTAAGTGAACAAATAAAGCCAACTTTTGAGCTACAGGGTATGACGAACGTTTTGTTTTTCGCCAAGTCATGATTTTTCATTAAAGCGGTATTTGAAAACTATCGAAAATCTACCGGAATAAAATCATTCCATTTTTATGTTGTACCCAAAAGGACCTTTAAATTATTTTTTTTCAAATGCACCATTTGCGGCCGTTTTTAGTTTAACATTATAAGAATGATATATTTTTTTCCATTTCTGACAATAATAAATAGGAATGGCTAGGAAAATTATCTATAAACGTCGGATCAACAATTTTTCAAAAAAGATCTCAAGAATCTCTGCACTCTGCAGACAGATTTCCGAATAATTGCATAGCACATTTTTAAGGACAGCCTAAAATTTGTATGGAGAATCTAATAATGCAAAGTTGTAAATATGGAGCTGAGGGATCGGTTGACAAAGTTTCATCAGAATATAAATAAAAAATATTGTAATGTATCATTTATGAGGAATTCTAGAAAACGGCTCAAATGTTTAAATTCTTCAAATTCTGAAAATTAAAATCCTTTAAATTCTTCAATCTCTTTAAATTCTGTACGTTGCCTAAATTCTTCAAATAACCAGAAACATTACAAAAACTGTCAAACTACCGAGGTCCAACCGTACCAGCAAATGCACTTCTGTCCACCAACCACACCATAAAGCACCGAAACCTGGCCCGTTTGAGTCAAGCAGCAACACTGCATGCGATCGCAATCTCCCACAACGAAACTCCACTGCGAACAACTGTGCACGACTTTACGACGACGACGACGACATCGACAACTGTCCGTTGGTTGATTTGCATGGCGGCTGGGTAAAAACTCCTCGGAGATTGCTGGACTTAGATTGCGCTCGCGAACGGAATTCGATTTGGGCTCAAAGTTTGAACTTTGGGACCTACGCCCTCGATTTGAAAAGTGATTGAAAAAAAGTTGGATAAATATTTGACGAAGATCGTCGACCTTTAGCTGAGACTTCACCTCTCAATTCAACTCCATATCATCGGTCCGTTATCTCCCAAGAATATCCGATTTGCGTAATGAATCATCGACCATTCCGCTTATGGTCCATCACGAATTAAAAAGCTCGGCGGTACCCATCAAACGGATCACCCTTTGCTACCTTCATTGGCCGGTTCACAACCTGAAGCGACAATAATTAGCGACAAATCCGCGCGTCGACCATATTTGTCCCAAAATCCCCGTCCAGAACCAGCAGCTGCGGACACGTTGTTTACCATATTGCCGGACAACATCGGGAGGGTACCGCTAAATTTGGTCCTCCCAAAAGGTCGTCAATTAAGGTAGCGCCCCACGAATGGCAAAGAATGACCCCCCTCCGTCCTCATTAGGGGCGTATTAAATACAAATAATCACTGCCAAATGGTCCCTTGATGTTGCCTTCTCTAGTCGTGATCAAATTTCATTCATCCAACAGCTGTATGGTTGGTACAAATATGGACTGGAGCTTCTTCACTTTGAACTTGTGGCTTGGACCCAAGTAGGGAACCTCTAACAGGAGGGCACAATGTTGCATTTGGACGAAAGGTAATTAATCTCAATATCATAATGTAAACAAAACGGTGCTACCTCAAACCGTATTGATCTTGGTGCTTTTGACAGCTCGCTATTGTATGCAAACTTGTACGCAACATTGCACTCCTTCGATTTCAGGCCTCGTTAGCGTCATCGTGGAGGGGAACATTCCATTCCAATAAATTGTATTAATCTTTGCCGCCGAATCACGAATGTCGAAGGGAAATGTACACACACACAAACAACCTGGTGCGCGACCTGGTTCCGAGTTAACCGAACCGGCGGGGTTAATGAAATTCTGTCATGAATAGTTTATTGGGTCGTTGACTTCTCCGTTCACACTTTTCTCACACCTAACCAGTACACAAAACACAATCTTTTACTAATTCTACATAGCGGTGAACTCCGTCGGGTCGCCAGGGTTTGTTTACGTCAAGTGACAATTCTAAAATGTCGAACCACCGCGGTCTCACCGTACCGAATTCTCAGCAGCTATTCAACCACAGTTCATCCCGCGTACACGTCTGATGGCGGAAGGAGAAGCTAGTGCTCTCCGCGCAGTGCATCACCACCGGAACCCACACCGTCGGGTCAATCTTCAGCGGCCGGCACTGACAAAACCTGGTCCGATCCTCGTGACAGACCAGCGTGCTAACTTCCGCGTACGTCACACACGGCACCTCCTCGCACACCGCCAGCTCGAGTTCGCCACCTTCCGGGCCCAGCTCGTCGCACTCCCGGTCGTCGTACATGGGCGGATGGACGCACGTCTGCCGCCGGAAGCTGTACAGCGTTCCGGGCGCGCACGGCATCACCTGCGGTACCCAGGTTCCACCGGGACTGGGCCGACACTGGCAGAAGTGCGCCGGATCGGCGTGGCACCACAGCGTGTTGACATCGTCGTACGTCCGGCAGGCCACGTTGATGCAGTCCTGGGCGGTCTGGGCGGAGGTGGTACCGGTGACGACCGCGATTAAAACTACGATGAAACCTGAAAACGGAAATCGGGTTAAATTCTGATCAAAAATGAGCCTTTTTAAGTTAGCGTGTTCGCTGTTTGCAGATGTAAACAAAGAACTGTCATTTTTTGAAAAAATTAAGGGTGGCTTCAACTTACCCAAGAGATTCATGATGTAAACAGCTCTGGTTGACGTTCCCCAAGGTTATCACTTGGTCGCGGAGAAACCGCACTCATTTTACTTGGTGCCAACGAAATGCGTTCGCTAATCTGGGCCTTATCTGCATCTTTGCGGTATAATTTACCAAGAGGAAATGAGCAGTTTGTGATATCTTTATTTAGACGGCAATGCAATCTTAATTTGGCTAATTATTCCAACTTGAATGGAGTCGGAAATGGTTCACATTCGACGCGAAATGCGCTCACTATGATGGGAATCACACCGCAAACATTCGCGAATGTATGACAGCTGAAAACTTTATACTGAAAAAGCGTTTATTTGCGAATTCTTAAACTACTAAATGACAAACTAATAAAATCCTCAGCAACTGCTCAACCACAGCTCGTCTCGCGAGCAAGTCTGGTGGAAAAACGAAAAGCTTGTATCCGCCGCACACGGCATGGCCACCGGAACCCACACCGTCGGCTCGATCCGCAGCGGCTTGCACTGGCAGAACTGCTTGGGGTCCGCGTGACAGACCAGCGTGTTGATCTCCCAGTACGTCACACAGGGCACCTCCTCGCACAGTACCGAGTCCGCGGGATCATCAATTCCACCGCCCCCGTCCGAACATTCCAGCGCGTCGTGCATGTACGGATGGACGCACGTCTGCCGGCGGAAGCTGTACAGCGTTCCCGGAGCGCAGGGCATCACCTGCGGGACCCAAGTTCCGCTCGGGCTTGGCCGGCACTGGCAGAAGTGGCCAGGATCTGCGTGGCACCACAGCGTGTTGACGTCCTCGTACGTTCGGCAGGACGCCCGAATGCAGTCGTCTACGGTTTGTGCAAAAACTCCGCAGGATGCCAGAACGACCAACGAAATGCCCAGAAGCTTCATTTTGCGCTGAATAATACTTGCCAGGTTGACAGTAATCCGTTCCCAATGACGATCTGCTACGTTCTCAACGGTTAACGAGTTTGGAAAGGTCATTTTATACGCGAACAATTTGCAACTCCAAATCACCAATCAGAAACTTATCGAATTTCTAAAAAAAAGTTTTCTACTTTTAGTTAAGCTTATCAATTTCCCTGGAAACGCACCACAAATTTGGGCGGAGCTACCAGCTTCTGCGTATTTTTTTGGGTTTTATGACTACTTTGGAAGTTTCCTTCACTAATCTAGTCATAAATCGAAAGTGTTATTCAACATTGTTGGCAGCGTTGAGAAAATCACCATCAAAACAAATTGTGATGTTCGGAAAGGAACTCCTAGCAAAATTCATTTAAGAGTGGAGAATTTCCCTTATCCCCTTAAAAAAGTGGATTTTGGAATTTCGAGTTTACTGTTTTATTTCGGTAACTTTTTCTCTCGGTGTACCACTCATCGGCGGTTATAAACTCAATTCAAGAGGCTCCCGTAGTATGGCTAAATTTAAAACAAGCAAATTCATTCAGCTTTACGACATTTGATAAGGAACGCACGCGGAAAAGCTAAACAAATCAAACCATATTGCGTAGAACGTCAAATTGAATCACGCTGTGCACGGTGATTTAATTTCATCTGTTATCTAATCTTTTATTCCTCAAGAACTTGCCAAAGCCGGATCTATACTGTTCAATTTAACTGGATTGGATTGAACTGTTGGCAAGGTCGTCTAGCTAAATTTATTTTTTTTTAAATTGAACCTTTTTCTTTTCTTATCTAAACGACCATTTATTGACATTAATTGTTAGCAGAGAAGGTAAGACGTGAATGAATTTACTTAAAACTCTCAAATTAGATAAAATTTGTTGGCTAGTGAAAGAAGAAGAATAGACGAGAGAATTATAGACGTTCGTTATTGCAAAACCTGGATTTTTACTGCACTGGAAGAATGATCGATAAGTTGCAAGTATTTTCAAAATTAATCACTAGTCTAGCTGAATTTTCGACCGAAAGATGCATGATAACAGCTATTGGGTTATAAAGGTATGATTTGTCCTTCGAAGAATTTCCCTATCTGATTTTTGTTTGCAAGTATGAATTTCACAAGTCTTATCACAATTGGTGATGATGCAACAATCTCGACTTCGGGTTTTTGAGGGTTACAAGATGATACTCAGACGAAAAGCTCGTCAAATTTCCCATAAGTTTGTCTTTGACCACTTTTCAAAATAACTGTTTTTTATGATTTAAGTTAATTTACTTTCGAGAATACCCACTGAACTACACTGAAAAAAATTGTTGTCAGTTACGATCAATGTAATTAAGCTTAAATCTATGAGCTTTCTATGTAAATTTGTCTGGTAAATCGATTTCCGCATTTGGTTTTTGAAAATTTTTGACGTTTAGAGCACTTTTCCAAATAAACAGTTTTAGTAAATGTTTTTTTTTTATTTTTTTTAAAGAGAGACATACCATCCTGCATTTTTCGTGAGTCTTTTTGAAACATCTTAGGCTGTTTTCACAAAAAAATTGAAAGAAAAAAATCGTGAGCTCACCTTCAAATTTGACTTTGAAACATAAAAAAAATCTCCTAAAAGTGGCGCGTTTTTTTCAGTGTATTTTTTTAGAAAGCCCGTCAAATTTCCTACAAGTTTGTCTTTGACCACTTTTTGATACGATGCAACGGCTTCGAGATACAGCAATATTTAAATTACGAAATACAAAAATATGTAAAGCACTTACGCCCTTCTCAAATGTCATTATCGAGTGAAACTGGCTCCATATACACACAAATAATACTCCCAAATAATAAGCATAGGATAACATGCTCATAAAGTTTCATTGAAAGCGGAAAGTGTCGGGTACAACCGATGCCCTATTTGACATGGAATTGCTCATGTTAATGCTACTAGCATCCGTAGTCGAATAAAATGAAAAATATGTAAAAAAAAACTTACTCTCTAAATTTCCTTCCTTCCTTTAATTTAACAAAGTAACTCATTGATCTGAAACAAAAGGTCGAAATAAATAAGGGTGGAAAGACAGCTTTTAAAAAGTTTTCTTAGAAAAAAATCTGAAGTGCTACAATTGAAGAAAAATGTGACATAACAGATTGCACAAGTTTGCTATTCAAATTTGAATTCTTTGAAGGAGATGCCAAAAATCTCTTGGAATGGTTTAAACATGTCCAGTTTTCATAAACAAAAACATTCTGTCACAATATTTTTTAGAAAAAAGTGGGATTGTTCATTCTTAAAAATATGAACCGCTCTTTGAATGCATTTTGTTATGGGATAATTGGTAAATTCACAAACTATCTTGTTTTTTTTTTTATATTAACTTTTTAACAATTATCTTATAAGCACAACTATTTTGTTGATTCATATAATAGCTGTTTTTTTGTTTTTCCTTTCAATAAATCACGTGCTCATTTATTTTTCTAAAATAAAAATAAAAATCAGGAAAACTTATCAAAATTTTTAGGGCAAAAGCAGCACAATTATTAAAAATTGCAATCTTTCTCTGATTTGTAAAAAGACCAAAACACGCTAATTTGCTTGCAAATGCATAAATAACCGTTTAACAATGTATTCTCGATAGTTATAATTGATTTTGACAGTCTTTTTTAGTATTTAACCCATTAAGCTCCTAATAAATTTTAAATTAAAATTACAAAAAAATGAAAAAAATAAAAATGTTGCATTCTTTGAAAAACAAATGTTTTCTGTTAAAGTAGAGTTTTTTTTCGTTCTCAAGCTTCAAACATTCTTTAAAATGTTCAAAGAGTTTTTTTTGCACTCAATGATATTTTTATATTCATTCTAATTATTTTTTGTTTAGTAATGTGCATAAAAACGTCCATTTGGTCCTAGCTGCTTCAACAAAATATCTCGATCGTTTTTGACACATTAGTCAAAGACTAAAAATTGCTACAAAAACGTTACTCAATCCACCCTTAGGTGGTTGGCGCCTTCCTCACATTTAAAGGGTGCTACCCAAAATGCAAAAAGTGCGTAAATAACGCTTAAGTGCATATAACTTTTGATAAGGTTGTCAGATCTGCAATGTTTTGGACACATTAGAAAGGTCTTTTAAATACCCAACATACGATAGGTCGCATGAGAGATCCGGACAACGTTTCCATCAAAATATCTGATATCCGGCCTCCAAAAAGTGCATAACTTACTCTGAAGTGCTTATAACTTTTGATAGGGTTGTCAGATCTTCAATGTTTTGGACGCGTTGGAAATGTCTTTTGAATACCTATCCAACGATAGATCGCATGAGAGATCCGGACTGCATTTTCATCAAAATATCTGAGATCCGGCCTCGAAAAAGTGCGTAAATAACACTTAAGTGCTTATAACTTTTGATAGGGTTGTCAGACCTTCAATGTTTTGGACGCATTGGAAAGCTCTTTTGCATACCTTTCCAACGATAGTTGCATGAGAGATCCGGACAACGTTTTCATCAACATAACTGAGATCCGGCCTCCAAAAAGCGTATAAATAACACTTAAGTGCTTATAACTTTTGATAGATTTGTCAGATCTTCAATGTCTTTGACGCATTGGAAAGGTCTTTTAAATACCTTTCTGAAAATGTATAGCATGACGGGTTTTCTTACAAAATCCACCCTTTCTACAATCTTCCGGACTTTTGTTAAAATCGTTTATGCTAAAAACTTTTGAAGTACTTAACTAAACTGCATATTTTTTAATAGCGACTTATGGGACCCCAAGACGGATCGAATGACGCCAAAACGGACAAAATCGGTTCAGCCAATGTCGAGATAATCGAGTGACAATTTTTTGATCAACATCCCACCACACACACAGACATTTGCTCAGAATTTGATTCTGAGTCGATAGGTATACATGAAGGTGGGTCTAGGAGGTCTAATTGAGAAGTTCATTTTTTGAGTGATTTTATAGCCTTTCCTCAATAACGTGAGGAAGGCAAAAACCACAAAACTACGTTTTTTCATCACAACTTTAGAGCATAAAAACAAATATCCCGATCGATCTTTTGTCTTTCGAGCTTTTGCCAATTCGACCTTTTGTCTTTTGCCATTTTTGGACTCTTTTACGGTCCAATATACCACAATTGCATTTTTTTTTGTTTTTTTTTTTATTAAAAAATCGAAATATTGTTTTATGATATCTTTAAAAAGAAACTTCAGTTTTGTTAATACATTTTTGAAAATATTACAATTGAGGTTCAAAAAAATAACTAGGGGAAATTCTCGTATCTTTGGCAGGTTAAGCACTCGCTCCTAACTCCATCCAATTTGCTGATTTTCACTATTTAAACAACTAATTTTGCAAAACTTTTGATAGAAACTTGCTTGCTCACTTCTTATTGAGCTATTTATCACTCGATTTCTGTTGAAATCGCTTTTAATGAGCTTTAATTGAATGTCAAAGTTCTGACCTGCCAACATTAGAGGCACGCTGGAATTAGATGCTGTTCCCCTAAGCAATGTATGTATTTTAGTATTCATAATATATAAAAACACATACTTTTGAGATTAGGAAAACCCTTAAAAAATGTGCAAAATATTGTTTAATCCACATTATCATTTGAACTGAGAATAAAACAATTAATTACAAGATTGAAAGAGATATGTAAAATAGTTGAAATTTTACGTTGTTTTTTAACGTAATAATTTGACATTGATTATTTAATTTACCTTGATTTTTGAAAATTTGAAGGTTTACTGTTACCAAAAGATGCATGGAAAAAATGCAAGGAACACCAAATTTTTTACACAATATGTTAGATGAGTTGGATAGATGGATGATATTGTCAAAAAAATGAGTTAATGTAAAGGTAATGAAGTAATGATTTTAAAATTATTTATTTATTTTTTATTTTTTGCTAAAAGATCCCCCCCTTCGTAATCCCTCGCGATCGCAATCAGGCGGTCCGCAATCCGTTCCGCGCGACCCAAAAGGTCGTGTACAAGCAAGTCGTGCCCACACCACCCTGGCGCTGCTCCAGAAACTCTAGTCTACACTCTCAAAAGGTTACCTGCTGCTACGGCAGCAGCAGCAGCAGAAAACACTGATTAACAAGTAGTATGTGCGACTACCGCGACCTCCTTCGAATGGCCAAACCCCGGGATGGTGTCCGAAATCTCCGATCCAATTACACGGTATTATTGGACCGTGTAATGCACCCCGATCTAGGCGCAATTGCTACCTGCGCCGCGAGGGTGTCGGAGGTCTTCGGTAGGGCACCTCTAGTTTGGCGGAATTTGCACCAAATGGGACGAACTGAACCGCTGTCAAATTAGCGGGCTTCCACCGTAGTCTAGTCGGTAGTCCATCTAACAGATTCTCTTTTTTTTCGCGGGTGAAACCTGCGCGCACCGTTCAATGTAGGTCGAGCGGTCTCTTATTAGGCTCAATTGCAGCGCGTTACCACTAATCCCAGGGCCAAGATATCGAGGGAAGGACGTCGTCGGATGACGATTGGTGAGGCTCTCCGCAGATGACGCTCGAAGGTTTCGAGTACTGCTTTTTAGAAGTGCGTGGGTGGGTGGAATCGAGGGGGTGCTGAGCCGGTTGATTGATTTGATGACTTGGAGTTGGATCTGGGTAGAGCAATGTTGTGGAAATTAAAAGTGGATCAATTTGAGGTTTTTACCGCAATTTGTTTGTGTTAAGGTTTTCCAAATCAATAATTTGTCATTTTTACGAATGAACTCTGTTGGTTTGACAGTCAAAACAGAGCAAGAACTGTCACATTTGCCTAACAACAACAACAACAACCACAAACAATTGTCAATTTTTGCTCTTCAGGTGTACGTGTACTACAAATCTCACTACACAATGCTTTATTATTGAAAACATCTCGGTAGATCACTCACCATGACATAACCTCAAAACCTTCAGTAAATCAGACAAACGCTATCAAGCCCCATAATTGCGCTACACTCCTTGCACTCAAATTTGGGCAGGTCAGCCCCACTTTAGGGTGCAGCTCGCGCAATCTTAACGAGAGAGAGGATCAACCTTACCCCTGCTCAAAGTGTACAAACCAAGTCACTAATGACTGTTTTGCGTTAACACAACTTGCACTCAAGTGGTAATTTCGGTCCAACTCCGTGCCAATTTGGGACGACACTCCCTCCGTCAATTACCCGGCCAACACTTCCGATCTGAAGGGTTGGGGAAAGAATTCCGCGCGCGCGCGGAGAAATGAGATTTTTCCCAACCATGTCAGAGTTCCAGAAGACATCTCCGGAGGCCATTAGGGTGTCGTCGTGACTTGGCACAAAAGAAAGATGTCTTTTCAGAGGCGTGCACACAATACGGTACATCTTGGCAGATCTTGGAGCCACTTGCGCGGAGCCGCTGTCTAATGTGAATGTCATCTTCACGAGCGCGCTCGTCAACTGCCGCGTGGTGGTGTTTGCATAATGGCGGAGGACTACCTCAAGATTCGCGCAGGGAGCACCACAAAACTCAATATTGACCATCGATAAAGAATTCCACAACATGAGAACTGCTGCCTACTTCAAGTCCTCATCAGCCGTGGTCATGCACGGAAATGTAAGCCATTGTTGGTTTTTCGGAGGAGGAGGAGGTTCAGATCTTTGTTCTCGTGAAGGCCTCGGCGATTAGGAGTCCCGACAACAGATCTCCTTCGGAAACCAATAAGTGCCGCGACCTCCACCACCAAGTACCAGTGACTGACATCAGCCCCGTAGAACAGCGCGCGCTCGAGTAGTTTTCGCATACATTTTCATAAATTTGTTATTGTTCGGTTTAATGAACTGTGTGCAGCGCAGCAGCGCTGGGAAGAAGTCGTCGAGATGCGCATTCTTTCTTCGATTCTAATGATTCTTCCCTACTACCGCTCGTGGTTACGACTTCAACTAGTCAAAGATCACCGGTAGTTCTGCCTCCGACCTTCTTCCTCTTCTCGAACCAATCGGCGAACAAAACGCGCAAATAAAATGCACCTTTTGCTTGTTCACTGTCGGGGAGAAATTGCGGTTAGGGTGGTCTTGAGAATTTAACACTTTTCGTTTAGTAAACACCGCAAAGCGATCCGATGTCACCCTGCAAAGTTGTAACTCAACGTTTAGAGCGCATTTTGACGCCCCACGCACCACCCTAACCGCACTCGAAATGAAGTTCGCGAAAGGTACTGCAACCGATCTCCTGTTTAACATATGCTATATGGTGATTGGCTTCGATGGGCAGAGGCCTGCTGGCTTCCGAAGGGCCCTCACCGTTTGCTGACATTGCACCGTCGACTCGTTGTCGGAGAAATGGACATCATCCTCTCGGAGGGGTCGAGGGGAAGCCCTGGATTACGCGCGCGGTCGGTACCGTGCGCTGACACGCATCCTGGGGGTCGAGCGCGTTGTGGTCACGCGGAGAACGGTAAACTCGCTAGTCGTAGAGTTGCAAGAACTTGAGGTGCTTGACCGTCGCAAAGAACAGACACATGCTGATTTATGGCTGGTTCTTTGACGGGGTGAGAGAGTGGCATTGCAAATATACATCGGACGGTACAAATCGGTTTTGAAGGGAGGTCATTGAACGGGGAGTCGATACCGGGGAGTCTAGTGGTGATGGATAACGGTGAAGAGAACAGTGAGTTTGAACCTTTGAAATTACTTGGAGTGGATTTAAACATTTGTGACATCGAAGGGTCTTGTCTTTTGATATTTGGTCAGTTGGTATCTGGTCAATTGGTATCTAGTTTAATGGTATCTGTTCGATTGGTATCTGGTCTATTGGTATCTGGTCTATTGGTATCAGGTCTATTGGTATCTGGTCAATTGGTATCTGGTCTTTTGGTATCAGGTCAATTGGTATCTAGTCTGTTGATATCTGGTCAATTGGTATCTGGTCAATTGGTATCTGATCAATTGGTATCTGGTCAATTGGTATCTGGTCAATTGGTATCTGGTCAATTGGTATCTGGTCTTTTGGTATCAGGTCAATTGGTATCTGATCAATTGGTATCTGGTCAATTGGTATCTGGTCAATTGGTATCTGATCAATTGGTATCTGGTCAATTGGTATCTAGTCTGTTGATATCTGGTCAATTGGTATCTGGTCAATTGGTATCTGATCAATTGGTATCTGGTCAA
Organism: Culex quinquefasciatus; assembly: GCF_015732765.1. Classification (NCBI taxonomy): domain Eukaryota; kingdom Metazoa; phylum Arthropoda; class Insecta; order Diptera; family Culicidae; genus Culex; species Culex quinquefasciatus. The sequence continues at coordinate 102,333,383 of NC_051861.1, forward strand.
TTGGTATCTGGTCAATTGGTATCTGGTCAATTGGTATCTGGTCTTTTGGTATCAGGTCAATTGGTATCTGATCAATTGGTATCTGGTCAATTGGTATCTGGTCAATTGGTATCTGGTCAATCGGTATCAGGTCTATTGGTATTTGGTCAATTGGTATCTCGTCAATCGGTATCAGGTCTATTGGTATCTGATCGATTGGTATCTGGTCAATTGGTATCTGGTCAATTGGTATCTGGTCAATCGGTATCAGGTCTATTGGTATTTGGTCAATTGATATCTGTTCTTTTGGTATCAGGTCTATTGGTATCTGGTCAATTGATATCTGGTTAATTGGTATCTGGTCGATTGGTATCTGGTCTGTTGGTATCTGGTCAATTGGTATCTGGTCAATTGATATCTGGTCAATTGGTATCTGGTCAATTGGTATCTGGTCAATTGGTATCTGGGCTATTGGTATCTGATCAATTGGTATCTGGTCAATTGATATCTCGTCAATTGGGCCAAAATACCATAAGACAAGAGACCAACAATGCAACCACCTCGGCAAATATCATTCCCCAATCGCAAATCCATAAATCACAAGTTTGTTGTGCCCAAAACAAGGCCGTTCACATGTGACCATTTTTCAGATAATTGCTTTTCGATGTTTTGATGCAAAGCACATACACATTCTTCAACACACCCAATTAGCGACAAAAACAGTCAAAATTCCACCGATACTTTGTTGCGCCAAACCAGCCAACAAATATCAGTGCGAAACTAATCCAACCCGATCGCAAACCCATAAATCACGATACAACAACCAGAGTGGGAACCCCTTAAAAAGGCCGACCAAACTCTCAGCAGCTGAGTCAAAGTCCCCCTCGGGGGCAGTAGCATCCGTAACCTGATTTGCATATTTTGATCATTAATAATAATCGATTAAAGTCGAATCGACGATTCCTGAGCTTTTGAAAAAGCACGTGTGACTCAATCGCGCGACCTTGCGAACCAATTAATTGATGTCGAAAATGTTTTGTCGCCTGATTAATTTGAGGCAATGGCGCCTACCTTTTTTTTTGAGGTTAGGATTTATCTCTGCGGTGACCTTTGTGGGAGTTTTTGGTTTTGGAACACTATTTCTTGCAAGGAAGCGAAATGTTGCATACAAGTTTTCTATCGATTGATGAGAACTGTCAAAATAACTGACTCTGACTCTTTAGGGAGCGTTCTTTTATTACGTAACCCGAAAACCAACAAGTTTTGACTGGACCGAATTCGACTCACAACCCTGTTATCTTCACTGGCCAGGCCTACTGGGTTAAAATTAATCGCAAAGATGATTCGTTGAACTGGAATGAACTGGAGTCGGAGTAGGATTCCTACTCCTTTTGAATTGTTAGTAACCGATCGTCATTACCGCGCAGGTCACGCCAATTAGTACAGTTTAAGCTCGCTATTCTACCAATCTAATTTCATCCCTTTTCTTCCAATTTCCAGGTGAGCGTCCAAAGAAGCTGCCCTTAACAAGCGTCCAATCCTACTTCAGCCCAACCAGGTAACCCCCGAAAAATGACCCAATTTCGCCCCGTCCCTCGCAATCACGCAAATCGCGCGTGGACCCCCTTTTTGTCCGCGGGTAAATTGGATTTTTTGGAGCGCACACCCCCCGGGAAGTCTAATTGGGATCGTTATCTCCCTCGCCCCTTCGTCCAGAAAGACCCGCCGGGAGGTGGCCGAACCGTTAGACCATAGTTATGTCATCTTGTTGTGGGTCAACCCGGCGAATCTGAGACGATTACGGGGCAGAATCTTGACCACAACAAGAGGGGAATGCGCGCGAACGAAATAGCATCCAGTCACCTCACTTAATGGCACGTGGTTTTGACGGACGGAGCGCGGCCGACGTAATGACACAATTTTGTTGCAAATGAAGGTTTAGAGGGGGGGGCGGGATCGAATTGGCACACATGGGGGACGTTGAGGTGAGTTTGAAAAGGGGAATAGACTGAATGAGCTTTTGTTGGCCGTGGCGGCGATGTTTCTGGAATGACTGATTGATGAATTAATCACGGGAAGGTCGTTAAATTGAGTCATCATCTAGAACTTGGAGGTAGCTCTTCTCAATTGAGTTGTTTTTTTTGTAGATTTTCTACTTACACATTATTTTCTTATTCTCATTTATAATCATTCAAATTATCACAGCTAATCTAATCTTTAAGGAGGTATTAGACTATAACAAACAAACAAACCAACTCGACCTTTTTGACAGTTTGGTGATTTGTTTACAAAAACGTCAGCCTGCACAAATTCCAAGTAGTTGAAAAATATAGCTGAAACTGGTCATGATTTTGTCAGTTTGTCAACGTTAAGGTGCAACCACAGCCATCACAATTAACCGTTGATGATCACTTCCTCCGAGGGCAGCGAATTACCCTCAATCAAAAGCTCCCAACCATATGTGGACTCCCCCGGACTCGATCCAAATGATGATGACCTAACCCGGGCGAGACTCACATTATCCCACCTCCAACGCGACCTTGCGTTCCGCGGGCCAGCCCAATTTGGTGCCCAAACAGTCAAAACGATAAATATTCATAATTGCTCCCGAAGAAATTTGTCATAATTTATCGCACGACCCGCGGGCGGAAATCGATCTCTCGGAGTGGACCTCGATCCGTATGGGCCCGTCTACAAGCGTAATTAAATCAAAGCACAACATTTATTGTCTCTTGTCCGGGCATAATATCGCGAGTAAGGGTCCAGCAGCTGTCCGCACAAAAATGGTAAGTTTCCCGATTTAGAAGTTTGAAGGTAGCGCCCAACAGAGGGCGCTGACAACCTGACAATCGTTTACTGAATAGGCCCGTATATGACGCGGCAAAGACTCATTAAAATATTACACATTTTGAGGTTAGGTCTGATGGCGGTGCTGGCTTATAAACTTTGCTAATAAAATTGTAAAGCGATTAAGCCGCGATCCGGGTTTCGAATTAACATCTTGGCGCGCGGTTGATTTGTGGTGAGAAGCGCCTTTTAGTGGTGGCTCTATTACTACCGCGTGTATGTTTGTGGAGTGTGTGTGTGTGTTGTTAAATTGAACGAATCGGCAGTTGATTGGTGCACAGGGGTGAAGCTTGACCATCACTGATTTTGACAAATTCTTCACTCTAAACTTTAGTCAACATTCGACTCAACACAAAAATCTCTGCTCTGCTGCTCTACACTCTGTGCTTATCTACACTCTAACATCTACACTTAAGTCTACACTCAAAATCAGAAGTACCCTTAAAAAAGGGTTCTACCCTTTAAAGGCTAGTCTGCAGATCGGAAGGAAAGGGGTCAAGAAACAGCTTTACGAACGGCAGGACAAAAGAGAGGGAACGTTTTCTTGGGGCTTTTCTTCACCCTCTCTGGCTTGCTTTCGCTACCGCAGCTGCCCATTTGAATTTTTTCTTGACCGGTTTCTTCCGAAGTGCATACCTTACATATCTGTCAACACACGGTAAACAACCCTCTTTTGAGGGTTACATCCACCCTTTTTTCAAGTTTACCGGTGGTAACCCTTTGCAAAAGGGTAACGACGGCTAATCTAAAAAAAGGGTGGAAGTAACCCTTAAAAAGGGTTTGTTTACCTTGTGTTGACAGATAAAGGGTAGATAGAACCCTGTTTGAGGGGTACTTCTGATTTTGAGTGTACACGATTCCATTTTAAACTTGACTTTCTTACTTTTCTTTACTTTACGTTCAGCTCTAATCTAGGCTCTTCACACTAGTCTCCTTTCTTGCTCGAAACTCTACTCGGGAATCTACGCCATGCTCTACATTCTACTCTACACTCAATTGTTCGGCTCTACACTCACTTTACACTGAGCTCTACAGTTGTACACTGTACTCTACATACTGCTCTACAACTCTACACACTTTTTCTGACAGCTACATCCCTGTCTCCTCGCACCGCACAACGCAACCCATCATCGGACAAGATTATGACGGCAATTAGAGCTACATCGGTGACACAGTCAAACAGGGAGAAGCGGTGGGGGAGCAGAATATTGCGTTTCATGTGTCAACATTCAAGAGGGGCCGTTATTGGGGGGGCAATAAAATCACTTCCAACTCTCCGCTTCGCGAGACGGGTTCGTCAACGGTGCACAAGATCGATTTAAATTTTTAATATAATTTATTCTGCGCGACCCTTTTTCACCGCTGGAGGACGAAAGCTACCTCAGGGTGCCATAATGGCGCCTGGTCGCCATGACAGCTTAAAAGCAAATTGTTTTCGGCTTATTTTGTAAAGATTTTTTTTGTGATGCCGCTGGCAGAAAATAAACAACAGGGTCGTTACAGCTGTCACCGATCACTCGAACTTTGAGCTCGGGATGAAAATTTATAAGATCGGAATCGTCCAACGGTGATGACATCGGTTTAAAGATGGGAGGAAAAAGCATGGCGCCATCTTGAGAAATCATTTGTGGAGGTTGTGAGAAAGGTTTATTGATGGCTTTTGGAGAGTAATATAAGTCATCTGCAAGTTACAAAGTTCTAGAAAAAAAAACTCTTTGTTTTTCTGGAGGTGTAACGTAACAGTCGAAAGCCAAACCTAACCTAAAAAACAACTGGTTATTACAAAAACAAGATATTTTCTGATTTTTGGGATGATGAGTGCCATTTTAATATACTCAGCAAAAAAATGTGTAGATTTAGAAGGTGTAATTTTGGAAGGTTGAATATTACCTCTTTTATGAAGTAATTTTTCCTCAATTTAGACTGAAAAATGTTCCTTTACACCAGAAAAGTGGTAAAATTACACATTTTCAGAGCTAAAAATTACACTTTTTTTTCTGACATAAAAGATATACTCCTTTTCAGATGTACAATCGACTCTCTGGCTGTCGATCTTCTCGATATCAATAATTCTCCATCTATCGATGAATTCTTCAGTCCCTTCAATCTGCATACTACAATTATCTTCAATCCTCGATATTTTCCCTTGCTTGAAGGATCTTTGTTTTTGTTTGATGGACGTTGCCATGATTCTCTCCCATAGCTGAGTATCAAGAAAAAAATATTTTCAATCGAGTCGTCATTTTGCATCGTTCTGTAAACTGATGATTCTCTTCCTCGATGGTCCCTTGGATATTGACAACCAGAGAGTCGACTGTAATATTACCATGTTTTTTTACTGTGTTTGGCAAAATAAAACGATTTGAGCCAATTTGAAATTTAAGTCGCGATTTTCAAAAATACGAAAATATTTTTTTCTATGGGTTTAGACACTTTTACTTAACTTTCACATTTTAACATTGAAAATCTGATCAACGGTTTCCAAGATATCATCGATTAAAAATTGACTTTCTTGACAGCCATGCCAGATATACAGACAAATCTGTATTTTAACAGATTTTTCGAACTCAAAATCACAAATATCTGTACATACAGATTTTTTTAAAATGATTATTAGTGAAATTTTTACGATTTAGTGACTGAATTATGTTTTAATTTGATTTAAAAAGCTTACATAAATCTGCTGCTGAAAATTTAAAAATGTCTTCTAAGGCTTCGAACTTGACATGATACAGATAATATACAGATTTATTTGGAAGAAAATACAGATTTCCCATAAAATAGTCTGGCATCTTTGTTTCTAAAATATAAACTAAAAAACTCGTTTTCGGTCCTTTTCGTTCTTTGCAAGGCCACATCTCAGTAACCAAAGGGTGGATCTTCAATGTCCTAAAAAGCAAATTGTAGAGAATTTTCTTAGCCTTCCGAATATTTTTTTTTTAAGATGGACTATTTAGTTGAATAATTTAATCTCAAATGGGCTATAATTTAAAAACGATATACTTTGTCAAAATTTACAAAAGAACTTTTCGATTGAGAATTCAATTCTTATCTTTAAACCATTTAATTTTTTGTATTTTTTCGATACTTTTCAAAAAACACTTTTTTTTCTAAAAATATCAAAGCTTGGCCAAAAAACAAAACTTTTGTCATACCATATAGCTTAAAAGTTGACACTTTAAATATACTGAAACATATTAAAAAATAAATAAAAGGAAAGGGGACAATTTTGTCACAATATTGTTTTTCGGTAAACAGGCTTAAATTTTGTCGAAGACACGACATCGATCAGCAAATTAACAGAAAACTCCTTCTCTAGATAAAGATTTTCGAATGTTTTCATAGCACTTTTTATATGTATTGTAATTTTAAAAAGTTATGAAAAATACTCGATTTTTTTTTAATTCTAGCTTTCTTTTTCAAAAAGTCCTATGTACATAGGAAACCCACGGCGCATTGGTTGTTTTGAAAAAAATCATCTAGAAAACAAAAGAAAACTTTGTGAAACTTTCTCATCTCTTTGAAAAATATTTCAGGAATGTCGAATACTCGACAAACATTCCTAAAAAGCGAAAAAAAATTAGTTTTAACCCTTTTGCCTTTCTTACTAAAGAAAGGTATAGGTTTTACTTTAAGCCAGGACGTCATTTCCAGCTTCGTAAATATGTCGATTCAGCATGAATTTTAAACCGAAAAATCGCTAAAAAATCACACTGCATCGATTTTCGACGTTTCGTCGCCAAGTCGCCAAGTCGCCAAGTTGTCAAGTTGAGCTTCGAATACTGGCGCGAGAATGCTGGCGCATATGTTTCGGCTCGACTTATACTCGTTCGTAGTAGCTTGTCTACCGATGTTTCCTTCAACATGTAAGATATCGTAGCTTTTCGGTTTCTTTTGCTCTGTCCGTTTTTGCATAACTGTCCAATGTTTATGCAAAAACTTTTTTGACATAGGACATTCAATTCGGGTACAATCAATTTGTTTCCCGTGTGCTCCTAAAATCGCCTTTAAGTAGGCTTCATTTGTCGTGTCGTTTTATTTAAAAGAGTTCATTGGATTCCAATAGGAGCTTTCGAAGCTTCTAAGCTTTTTATCGTTTTCAATGTTTTCAATGCTCGCGACGCCAATGGCTATCTACCTAAGGTATTGCGATTGAGTGTGTAGTGGTGCGGTTGTAAAAATATCTATCTCTGACTCTCTCACTTTCGTAGACGCTGAATGGCAAGCTTCCCACTGTGCGGTTAACTCGGTTTTGCTTTGCGCCTGCTTTGTTCGGTTTTTGGGCTCGTACCAAAACTAGAAAACCAAAACCGCGGTGTGTGTCGTCACTTGCGCATTGGAAGCTAAGAATTTGTACGATTAAAAATATTCGATAGGTGAAAATTGCATTTTCAATTTCTTTTAGAAAACACATCATTAATAATACCTTGCTTTCATCATAAGATTTTTTGTATCATTCGATGTTGTGAATTGAGAGATGTTATATTCTTTAGTAAGAAAGACTCTATCTCACCCCTGGTGGGATTAAATCGGGTTTTTGACGAGATTATCGCTCTTAGGTTTCTTTTTTTTTTGACAATGAAAATCGGATCAATAGATTCCATGAAATCTTTGATTAGATACATTGTTTTTGGTAGTTTATATTAAAATCATAAGAGCACTTATCATTCAGCACTATATAGCACTAAATGAGCATTAAATTTTGATCTGAATAAAAAACAAAATGGTGTACTGTGTAAATTTGAATCACATTTGTGTGTTTGTGAATTTGTATGAAAATGAAGAACAAAATAAATAACGCTAAACGGGCACTAAATAAGCACTAAATTATAAATAGAAGATTGTTTTAAAAAAATGAGAGCACAAATTATGGCTTGAGGCACCTGTTTAAAACTTTTTTTGGGCTTTTTTCAGTTTAAATGAAATTTTTAATTGTGAAATTTAGTACAAAATAGCTTTAAAAGAGCACAAAATTTGCAAGTGTAATTTGAATAAAGTTTTTTTTTTTTTTTTTGTTGACATTCTTATTTAGTGCTGTTCATAAATTGTATAAAATGGTCTGAAATGAAATATTTACAGTTCGATCTGGCACAAAATTCACTCACATACCTGTTGTCGATTCCGTGTTAAAACACCAAGTACGTGATCCAAATTTCAAGTCAGTTCAGCCAAAAAATTCAAAACAGGTCATTCCTCCTGCACGTGAAATATGAGACACATTTAATCCGTGTTTATTTTACTCACAATCGCTCCATAAAGCACACACGATTCAGCCCCCCCCCCTTAAAAAAAACCCAAAATTTATTCAATCAAATTCCACCAGCTCACACCTTAGAACCCGAAACTTGCCCACCCCTCGAGCACATTATTGATGAGTCAGTAAGCTTTGCATATATGCAAATCGCACCATATTTATTACCGATTTGTTAAAGCCCAGTTCAAAAGCTAGATTTTCTACTGAATAAAAAACGAAAGGTAAACATGATACCGCTCTTCACAAAGCAAGATTCTAGCCATCTGGTTAAGCGGTTCTTAAGTGTTCATAATGTTCACCGAACATCCCCCGCTAAACGATCCAGCTTAAACAAGGCGCGCGAGTCTATTTTTCACAAAAATGGCCAATGACACATGCCTCCTAGAAACGTTCGCGGATTTCTGTTGAAACCAGTTGTTGCTGCGATGCCTAGTTTCGAAGGAAACCTGAAACAACTTCCACTTTTCGCCCGGCGCGACCTTCATTAGCACCTTTGGAAGAGTTCTGAACGCGCGCGCGTAGGGTTTTGCATAAATTAGAGGCTTGCTCGGCCAGCCCCACCATGGCGAATTCATTTATCAAAACGATCCACCCGGCGGCGTGGACAATCCGCTGTCCAAGGACACGGCCGTTGTTGGTCGAAAATCTGGATTTTGCCGCGGTTCTCTCGCTTGTCAAAGTGGATAATTGGATTAGTAGAAGTGTTTTGCAAAGTTGTTTGGAGCGAGGATGTAGATTTTGAACCATTGTATTGAGAATGTTTCACTGTTGACTTCAAGCCACCGTGGCGTAGTGGTAGAGAGAAAGCTGACCAATCAAAGGGCACCGTATCGATTCTTGCGTGGAACGCTTTTCGTTATGTTATATTAGGTTTTATTTCTTAAGCTACTTGACTACTTTCGTTTGCTTGGATGAGCAATACATTTCAAGAGTAAGAGTAATAAATCAGTATTGATCGCGGATTGTTTTCACGGCTCATTCCAGCAAATCAAATCCCACACTCGTGACCAATAATTGTCATGCAAAAGAGTTCTGAATGCGGCGATTCCGTTACACAGTAAACGCTCACTCTCTCGTTGCAAGTATCAATCAATCTGACAGGGGCCGTTCAATAAAACCCGAACTGCTTTTCATTAGCACTGGTGGCGGTCGTTTTGCTGAAAGTCCTGTGCCACATGGGTTCCCAATCGCTCACTCACGACTCACCGATTACGCGCCGGGTTGCATTAAATGTTAGGCTGGGCTGCTTTCCATACGGCGCTTTTAAATAATAGCAGCGACTAAACCCCTGCTCTAAGCGGTACTTATCCAGTTCAGGATTCAGTTTAGAGTGCGTTTGAGCATATTGGCTGCAGCTTTAAAGTAAATGTCAGACGAGCCGGTTTCTCACGCATCGGAACGAAAGTCGGGTTTAATTGCGAGCAACTTCTGGTTACGCTCAAGCGGGAGGTTATAGAAATTATATAGAGTTGTGCCTAAGCTACAGAAGGTTCTGTCAAGGTTTTCATTGAATTCAGATATGATGGAAGCATTTGGTACGGTATGTCCACGCATCCTTCCTTTCCTGTAGATTCTGTGAAATGTAATCCGTTCTCAGAATCTTCTCTGCGGTAAACACAGCGCAGTAGGGCTGGCCGCTTGAATTTTTCTAACACATTTTTGGGTGTTCACAGATCTACTGCAATTAAAAAGAAAATTGTAGCGTCAGAAATGAACTGAAATCACTTAAAGTTCATTTTGTGAGTGACATTAACCGATTGACAGTTACGCAGTCCCCATTTTTCTGTGGGAGTGAAAAGGAGGCGAATACGCTTTATGAAAATCATACCTTTCAAAATTCCTAGCCTCACAAATGTGTCGCTAGTTGATTTACTCCTCTATTATGAATAGCAGGGCCGTGTACAAGGGGGGGGTTTTAGGGGTTTAACCCCCCCCTGGCAAATTAAGTTAGTTACACCCCATGCGCCCCTTTTTTTTTAGCTATGTTGCTAAAATGCCAAAGAGATTTTTTTTTCAAATCGATATGAAAAATTTGACTGGAGGCGCCCCTATGACTAAAACATTTTTATGAAAATTATGATAATTTAACTGGAGGCGCCCCTAAGACTTATTTTTTTTCAATACGAATATGCAATATAAAAATTTGACTGGAGGCGCCTCTACGTCTTAAAAAAATCATGCAAATTCTCGAAATGAAATATTGAATGGAGGCGCCCCTACGACTTAGAACAAATCATATTAATTTTTTTTATAAAAATTGACTGGAGGCGCCCTTATGACTTGAAAAAAAAACATGAAAATTTTCGATATAAAAAATTTGACTGGAGGCGTCCCTATGACTAAAACATTTTTATGAAAATTTAACTGGACGCGCCCCTAAGACTTATTTTTTTTCAATACGAATATGCAATATAAAAATTTGGCTGGAGGCGCCTCTACGTCTTAAAAAAATCATGCAAATTCTCGAAATGAAATATTGAATGGAGGTGCCCCTACGACTTAAAAAAAATCATATTAACTTTTTTATAAAAATTGACTGAAGGCGCCCTTATGACTTGAAAAAACATGAAAATTCTCGATATAAAAAATTGACTTGAGGCGCCCCTATGACTACCACATTTTTATGAAAGTTTAACTGGACGCGTCCCTTAGACTTAATTATTTTCAATACGAATATGCAATATAAAAATATGACTGGAGGCGCCCCTACGTCTTAAAAAAATCATGCAAATTCTCGAAATGAAATATTGAATGGAGGCGCCCCTACGACTTTAAAAAAATCATATTAATTTTATTATAATTGACTGGAGGCGCCCTTATGACTTGAAAAAACCATGAAAAATCTCGATATACAAAAATTGACTGGAGACGCCCCTATGACTACCACATTTTTATGAAAATTTAACTGAACGCGCCCCTTAGACTTAATTTCTTTCAATACGAATATGCAATATAAAAATTTGACTGTAGGCGCCCCTACGACTTTAAAAAAAATCATACAAATTTTGTTATGAAAATTTGACTGGAGGCGCCCTTATTACTTTAAAAAATCATGCAAATTCTCGATATGTAAAAAATTTGACTGAAGGCGCCCCTATGACTAAAACATTTTTATGAAAATTATGAAAATTTAACTGGAGGCGACCCTAAGACTTATTTTTTTTCAATACGAATATGCAATATAAAAAATTGACTGGAAGCGCCCTTACGACTTAAAAAAATCATGCAAATTCTCGATTTGAAAAACTCGACTTTAAAAAATCATACAAATATTGTTATGAAAATTTGACTGGAGGCACCCTTATGACTTAAAAAAATCTTGCAAATTATCGATATGAAAAATTTGACTGCAGGCACCCTTATGACTTAAAAAAATCTTGCAAATTATCGATATGAAAAATTTGACTGCAGGCGCCCCTATGACTAAAACCTTTTCATGAAAATTATGAAAATTTAATTGGAGGCGCCCCTAAGACTTAATTTTTTTCAGTACGAATATGCCATATAAAAATTTGACTAGAGGCGCCCTACGACTTAAAAACATACAAATTTTATAATGAAAATTTGACTAGAGGCGCTCTTATGACTTAAAAAATCATACCAATTCTTATATTGAAAATTTGACCTATGACTATGAATGAAACATTTTTATGAAAATTCTCAATATGAAAATTTAACTGGAGGCGCCCTACGACCTAATTTTTAAACATATTCTCAACATTAAAGATTTGACTGGAGGCGCCCCTTAGAATTAAAAAATCATGCGAATTCTTGATATGAAAAATTGACTGAAAGCGCCCCTATGAATTATTTTTTTTAAATACAAATTCCCAATGTAAAAATATGACTGAAGACGCCCCTACGACTTTAAAGGCATATGCTCGATATGGCAACTTGGATTGAGGCGCCCTTATGACTTAAAAAAATCATACAAATTCTTATTATGAAAATTTATTTGGTGCCGCCCCTACGACTTAATTTTTTTAAACAAATTCTCAATATTGAAAATTTGACAGGAGGCGAAAATTTAACTGGAGGCCTACGACTTAATTTTTTTTAAATAAAAGTTCACAATATAGAAACTTGACTGGAGGTCCCTTTTAACTTAAAAATATCATGCAAATTTTCCATATGAAATATTGAATGGAGGCGCCCCTACGACATTAAAAAAATCATGCAAATTCACGATATAAAAAATTGAATGGAGGCTCCCCTACGACTTCAAAAAATTCATACATTCTCGATATGAAAAATTTTACTGGAGACGCCCCTATGACTAAAAATTTTTTATGAAAATTATGAAAATTTTACTGGAGGCGCCCCTACGATTTAATTTTTTCCAATTCAAATTCTCAATATAAAATTTTGACTGGAGACGCCCTAACGACTTAAAAAAATCAGGCCAACTTTCGATATGAAAAAATGAATGGAGGCTCTCTTTTGACTCAAAAAAAATCATACAAATTCTTTTTATGAAAATGTGACCTATGATAATTATGAATGAAACATTTTTATGAAAATTCTCAATACGAAAATTTAACTGGAGGCGCCACTACGACCCAATTTTTTTTAAACATATTCTCAACATTAAAAATTTGACTGGAGGCGCCCCTACGACTTAAAAATATCATGCAAATTTTGGATATGAAAAATTGACTGGAAGTACCCCTATGAATTATTTTTTTAAATATGTATTTAAAAATAATAATGTTAATGTAAAAAATATGACTGAAGACGCCTCTACGACTTTAAAGGCATATTCTCGATATGGCAACTTGGACTGTGGCGCCCTTATGACTTAAAAAAATCATACATATTCTTATTATGAAAATTCAACTTGTGACTTAAATTTTTTAGAACAAATCTTCAATACCAAAAATTTGACAGAAGGCGCCCCTACGACTTCATCATGAATCATGATGATTTTCGCTATGAAAAATTTAATGGATGCGTGACTACGACTTTAAAAAAATCATACAATTTCTTATTATGAAAATTGACTGGAGGCGCCCCTATGACTAAAACTTTTTTATGAAAATTATGAAAATTTAATTGGAGGCGCCACTACGACTTTTAAAAAATCATACAAATTGTTTATGAAAATTTGACTGGAGGCGCCCTTATGACTAAAAAAAAATCATGCAAATTCTCGATATGAACATTTTGATTTGAGGCGCCCCTACGACTTAAAAAAATCATGCAAATTCTCGATATGGAAAATGGAATGGGGGCGCCCCTATGACGTAAACATTTTTATGTAAATTCTCAATATGTAAGTTTTACTGGAGGCGCCCTTATGAGTGGGGAAAAAAATTGGTAAAAATATTGAAAAAAAAAGTTGAATAATCAGTGCCCAAATCAGCTTAAAAATGATAAAAATATTTTAAACATAAGATTTTACTGGAACCGCTATTATGACAAAATTAAAACATTCAACAAAAAAAAGTTTGACTATCGACGCCCCTCTAGCAACATAAAGACTGTTTAATAAGAGCAAAACAAAGTTTGGCGTACGGTAACATAAAAAAATAAAAATTCTGTTTAGCGTTCTAGCTACAACAACTTTTTGCGCCGGTTGGCAAACTAATTTTGAATAGTCTTTATAGCTTGAGGAGCGCCGATAGTCAAATAATTTTATCAACAAAACGCCGCTGGTAAAATCCTATTTTTAAAATATTTATCTTTGATCTTTTTTAATATTGCTCTACTTTTTTCATTTTTTTTATTTTGTCATGAGGCCACCTCTAGTGAAATTTTATTTTCAAAAGGGTAGTCAAATTGTTTTATTTAAAAAAAATATTTCATCACAAGGCGCAACTTTTTATCATTTTTATGTTGCTTAAGCTAACTTTTTTTTGATTATTTTTTTTACGTGTTGTAAAACTTTCTTTGAAATCTAATTTTCAAAATATTTTCATCATTTCTATGGTGCTATTCAGGCGTTGATAGTATTTTTTTTAATATGTTAATTATTTTATCATTTTTTAAATATTGTTTATGAGAGAGGTGCATTTTCGGAACATTTTCTGGGGTAAATCGAAATATATCTTTGTTTCCTGTAGCAACTTTGTTACTTTTTATCGATTTTCTAGGACGTTTCTTCAGAAAAGTCAAGGAATCGATAGAAATATATTCAAAATTATCTTTTTTAATTTTTTATACTCAAAAAATCTGTTACAAATGTTTGACCCAAAAATGAAGTTTCTTATCTAATTTTTCAGATTTTCAGAAAATTCCGTCCAAAGATACAAAATTTCATACGTTTACATACCCATTCCAGCCCTCAAAATTGTATGGAGACTTGCATGAAAAAACAAATGATGCAAAATTGCTTCTTTTGACATATGGAATGCAAAGAAAAGTCGATTGAAAACCAGTGGTTTCCGAGTTATGATCAGTTGAACACTTTCAGTTTATCCAGCTACAACCCAACCCCACCTCTAGGCGGGGTTCGATCTAATAATTAGCCAAAAATCTTTTTTTTTACCAATTTTCGACCTTTAAAAAGCATTGGAAAGGTGAACTCTTAAAATTTGTTTTTTTTAGGGTTGAACGTGTGACTTGTTTTATTTGACTTTACCAATGTAAATTTTTCTTGGCTGTGTTTTTCACTAATATTTTCTGTACTTTTTTCTATTGTTTCAGACTATACCTCTAAGCATTTTTAACAATTTAAATGATAATGGTTTGTTCTAGAGTAAATAAATTAAAAACATACAAAAATAATGAAAAATTGGCTGTAAAAACATGACAAATTAGGTGCTAGAATAGGCCAAATACTACCAAAAACAAATATCAACTAAACAAGATAAATGCAAATATTAAAACTATAAATGAAACAAAAACAACAAAAAACAAGAGACGTAAACTTTTTCGTAGAACAAAAGTTGCTCAAAATGTCAAGGGAAAAATTAAAAAAAAATCGAAAAAAAATTGGGCAGCAAAGGGTTAACTCTTAGAAAAAATCAAGTTCATCGATTTGATTTCTTTGAGATTGTGTATCTCAGAAACAAATTGCTCAATTTGAAAATTTCAGAGAGAAAATTGTACAAAATTTTCTTGAAAAGAAACCAAAATAAATTGAAAATGCAGTCCTAAAATTAGCTTTAACCTGAAAACGGTACATTTTGTTAACAAAATTGCTTTAACAATTTTTGTCCACTTTTACGTTTTTTTTCTTCAAAAAAATCATATCTCCTAAACCAGATGAATAATATGACCGGCCCCAGAATTGTATGGACATTTGTATAGAAAAACGAATTATGCAATTGTGCTTCTTTTGACATATGGAATGCATGGTGCATGGCAAAGTTTCATCCAAATCAAAAAAATGAAAAGCTAAAAATCGTGAAAAAAATTTGCGAAATCGTTGAGAACTACTCTTAATATTTAAAAAAATCTTATGAAAACTTGTTTTGAGCAATTACCGCTACACTTCTTCACTAAAACCCCGTTTTACGCTCCACAAGTGAACGGCCCATGCCTCTTCCGATTTACGCCAAAACTCTCATTTGCGCAAAAATCTCAAATTCGCTCAAACTCCGAATTAACGCCCCCCCTTCATGGTGCTATTCAACACGATTTGCAGCACCAATTCAAAAAGTGTAGTCTCCTGTTGCACCAATGTAAAATATATAAAAACGAAGTTGACTTTATATCTGTCGGCCGGTACTAGACCAACCACTGTCTTCCTTTTAACTACAAGGACTTCGCCGCCCTATTTGAGTAAGGCACAGAGCGAAATCTAAAAATCTAAAAATCTAAAAATCTAAAAATCTAAAAATCTAAAAATCTAAAAATCTAAAAATCTAAAAATCTAAAAATCTAAAAATCTAAAAATCTAAAAATCTAAAAATCTAAAAATCTAAAAATCTAAAAATCTAAAAATCTAAAAATCTAAAAATCTAAAAATCTAAAAATCTAAAATCTAAAAATCTAAAAATCTAAAAATCTAAAATCTAAAAATCTAAAAATCTAAAAATCTAAAAATCTAAAAATCTAAAATCTAAAATCTAAAAATCTAAAAATCTAAAAATCTAAAAATCTAAAAATCTAAAATCTAAAATCTAAAAATCTAAAAATCTAAAATCTAAAAATCTAAAATCTAAAATCTAAAAATCTAAAAATCTAAAAATCTAAAAATCTAAAAATCTAAAAATCTAAAAATCTAAAAATCTAAAAATCTAAAAATCTAAAAATCTAAAAATCTAAAAATCTAAAAATCTAAAAATCTAAAAATCTAAAAATCTAAAAATCTAAAAATCTAAAAATCTAAAAATCTAAAAATCTAAAAATCCAAAAATCTAAAAATCTTAAAATCTAAAAATCCAAAAATCTAAAAATCTAAAAATCTAAAAATCAAAAAATCAAAAAATCTAAAAATCTAAAAATCTAAAAATCTTAAATCTAAAATTCTAGGAATCTAAATTTGATTTTTGATTTGATTTTGATTTGATGTGATAACCAACAGGGCCACAAGGATGACCTATGTAGCGGTTGCCTAGAATTACAGTGGCTCAGACTTAAAAGGAGCATTTTCAAATTACTGTCGTATGAAGGGCCAAAAGGGGTGGTTGGACGCGAACAAGCAAAATCACTCACGGTGTCCTCAGGGGAAGAGAATCTCCTTCCGACAGTAACCTCCAATAACTCCGAAAAAAGTCTGACAAAGCTGAAAAACAGGGCTCGCACCCTGTTGGGGGCCTAAAAGGGCGCGGCAGACAGCTGGAGACTGACAGAAGTCAATAGATGTATTAATTGGACAATCCTTGAGAATTGTACTAATAATAAACTATTTTCCCCTTTTGACGTAGTTCTGGTCTTCCACTATCCACATCCAGTCTACGCCATTACAGCATACTGTCCACTGCCCTGATGCTCCCTCCCCAATCCTCGGCTTTGATTCTAACTACTGATGAATAGGAAAATCATAGATGAGAAAAGGTCAATGCGGATGGAGAGCAAATCGAGCTCAGTATCCCCTCACAAAGACTGGTAGTAAGTGTGAAAAATACAGTTTGAAATAATGAAAAAGGCAGAAAAATGAAAAGATAGTATGTCAATGCGGATGGATCGATGATCCCCTCACAATGCCAAAAAAGAGACAGATGATTCGGAGAGTGAAAGAAGAACAGAAAATCAGGAACAAGAAATAGTGAATGCAGATGAATAGCAAATTTAGTTCAATGTTCCTCACAAGTTTAATACTTTAAATATTTTAAATACTTTAAATACTTTAAATACTTTAAATACTTGAAATACTTAAAATACTTTAAATACTTTAAATACTTTGAATACTTTAAATACTTTATATAATTTAAATACTTAAAATAATTTAAATACTTTTTATACTTTAAAAACATTAAATGCTTTAAAGCCTTTAAATACTTTAAATAGTTTAAAAACTTTAAATACTTTAAATAGTTTAAAATTTTTAAATACTTTAAAAACATTAAATACTTTAAATTCTTTAAATACTTTAAATACTTTAAGTACGTTAAAAACTTTAAAAAATTTAAATACTTAAAATACTTTAAGTTCTATAAATACTTTAAATGCTTTATATACATTAAATACTTTAAATGCTTAAACAAAATTAAAAACTTCTTATATTTCAAATTTTTTAAACATTTTTAATATTTAAATATTTTAAACACTTTAAATACAAACATGTTTCTATTTGACTACATAAAATCCGCAATGTTGCTCCTAAACTCAAAAATAAAATCTAAATTAAAATCAAACGAATAACCAAATCTATTCAACTGGTCAATCAATGCTCAATTCATACAATTTCCATCCATATTAATTTTCTTTATACGCAAATTTACATTATTTTCAAAGCAAGCTGTAAAATATAATTGATCCAAACCTACCACTGAATGACTAATAATATTATTTGAATCACACAAGTTAGTTACAAGAAGAACCGAAACATCAGATACCAAATCAGAACGTTCCTTTGAATCAGGTAGAATGCTTAAAACACTATGAAAATGAAAACTATCTCTTTCAGTCAGAACAAATAATCTCCAGTAAACACCATTGTCAAATTCACTCAACCTGTATACTTTAGGTGGAGCATCTTTGATATTAACTAAAATACATTTCTTAAACATTGCAGCAATTATCCACAACATATTCATACTCAACAAAATATCACAATTCAAAATCTCACAAAACAAGTCTTTGAGAGTTGAAAAAACAAGACCGAACTTAAAAAGTACATCATACACAGAATCATTAAATGATACATGCTAAATCCTTTCTTAACTGAGAAACGTCATTCGGAGAAAACTTTATTTTTTCTTCTAAAATTCTAGGAATCTAAACATCTCAAAATCTAAAATCCTATAATTGAAAATATCTAGAATAAGGATTGCCAACAACAAAACCTGACTCCCTCGCCTGCAAGGTAGGCAGCCCACATTGCGTGCAACCTCCCCCCTGCGATATAATGACAGTTGATAGCTCACACTTTTAACCTCCATCGCCACCGATTTCGAGGGTCAAAATTAGGTCAAGGCCCGCGATTAGGCCTGATGAAGTGACAGTCGCTTCCATCGCGTGACATCGCGCGGCCTTTCATAAGGGGCTTGTTGGGGGACGATTTGTTTACGTTTTTTATTCGCGCCTGTCATACCCAATCTCGACGCGCGATGACGAAGAGGGTTGTCGCATTCGGCGTTTATGACACTTGTGGGGGTTCGTTAAGATAGTTGTCGCGCGCGCGGTTTATCTAAAGTGGTTCGCGGGGTTTAATTGTACCAGGAACTGTTGTACTGCACACGATGAAGTGACTGACCGGTGGACATTTCGCGCAAAGTTACGAACTTCGGTGAAGGTCGCCCAGCTCCAGGGCACTTCCAATTATGCGTTGGACATTTCAAACTTCAAGGTCCCGACTCTGTTATTAACCTCGCTGGCCGTCGTCAAAAGAAGCCTTAAGCTTTTGTGTCCACGAGAGTTGGGTTCCAAGGTGTCATCATGCGTAACTCGCGCACTTGAAGAGGCAATTCTCGGCGATCCCGCAAAAGGAGGACGTTCTCTCAAATGATTAACGAGCTTGTTAGGCTTCGCGGAGCGGGTTCGAAGTACCTTGAAAAGGCCGCCGTAAGTGGAAATTAAATCGATTATTTTATTGTGGAGGGTCCGCCCCGTGCGTTTTCGGAGTTATGGCCGAAGAAGTGGTCAACCGCAAGGGTTGGTTGGTAAACCGCCCATCAGATGGCGCGTCACTTCACGTGAACAATCTGTTGGGCTTATTGGACAATTATGGGATCATTTTTCATTGATCGGTGCGGGCCGTAATTGTAAGTGAATCGCGAAATGGACGAGCTGCCTTTGGGATGGGGCTTGATACTGATCGAAAACGGCTTTGAAGTTGGTGAGTACCGAAGCGACCTCTTCGAGTATAAGTACGAGCTATCGCCGCTAACTTGTTTCGAGATAAGTGTATTCGTGGAGACTACAAACTGTTTTGAAGGAGAATCGCAAATCGCTACAATCCTACACCCAACTTTGGCCAGCATTTATAAACATTGGCTTGTTTACTCAAATAATCTGCGTCAAATGACAGTTTTACTTTTTTATAATTTCATACCCGGCCTACGGATATTGAAATGATTCAACACAAGCACACCTTCAACTACCAATAGACATCGGTAAACAAACTGAAAGTTGACGAGGGATACTACACTGAATTATTTTGAGGGATTCCCCACTGCCATCTTTGTAATAAGATTAAAAAGATTAATTATTTTGTTTTCATCCAGCTAACCTCAAAATTGAAGCCCAACTAGGACCCAGTTAACCGCCGTCAAATTGATCTGAAGACCCTCAATTGGCCCCAAAATTAACGACAATCTCGCTGATTAAGACCTCCTGAATCTCGCCCCCTTGCTAACCTCGTTCCAACCAGGCCACACAGTCCTCAATAAATCAAATTTTCGCCGCCAACCACCAAACGTCAAATTACTGTCAGTAGCTGTAAGCTACACCCACCAATTCGGGGGAGGGGCCCACCTCTCGTTACTCCTTGCGCGACTGCGGTTACATCACAATCCAAAACTCCCCCGTCTCGACTTGAGAGTTTGCTAGGTATTGAACCCAGTTCGACAGCTCGCGAAAGCTCTGCGCCGTGTTCGGGGAGAGTAGGCAGCATAATTACACCCAAACGTTAGACGGCAGCGCAAACTTCCCGGCTACCGTTGGATTGTGGGTCCTGGTGGGGCACGGGACGGGGGGTTCCTTTCGCTATGGCCTCGACTCGGGAAAAAAATCGCTTCAGATAAGCAAACAAAACGATGTTAATCGAGTTGTTACGGCATTCGCGGACGGTACCGGGGTGTCACGCGCGTTCTATCGTTTTGCGGCGTTACGTAGTTTAACGACTCTGCCTGTTTGACAGCTCACAACTACCATCAAACGAAAACAAAACAAATGTGACACTAGGATGAAAAAGTGGCGCTCGTTTGACAGCAGTCAAACCAGCGGCGTTGCACTGTACCTTTCTAACCGGGGGAACGCGAATCCAATAAATCAAACCTTCAGTCAGTCAGCTGCTGAATTGATTGATTTGAGCGGTTATTGACAACACGGCGGCGCGGGAGGGATGCGAAATTGAGACATTTACCCTAGGGCGCGAGCCTTTCTCTTTGGCGTTTGACAGCGCGCGCGCTCGCGTAATGGGGGTCTTCAAGGGGTCGCCCGATTTGATGGTTGCGATTTGGGAGTGGAGTCTATCCAGCTGTTAAATTGTTCAAATTTTTGCCGCCAGGGCTCGCTTAAATGCGCAGATCAGTTTGACACTTCGTTGTTGAAGAACTGTCACTTTTTACACGGCGCTCACATCATCAAGTGTCAATCTGAAAAGTGACCCGGCTAGTTTGACAAGAAACATGTCAACTTAAAGTCAGTTTTTGATGCAAATATCGATTTCACAGCCCATCAGGAAGTTGTCAGCTGACTGCACTTTTATGTTGCACTTTAATCTTAATTCACGCGCAACAATGTAAACATTCTTATTCTGTCAGAGCTGAACTTGAGTCAGCACTTGAAGCTGTCCGGCAACAATGTCCGCCGCACGGAAGCCTGTTAGTTTCGGCTGTCTGTCACTTTTTTTCATTGACGCCGAAAACAAGAACGTTAAAAAAGAATATTGTTGTGATAGGGTTTATTTACTCAAAAACAAGGTTAATTTCGGCGTCGCGAGACTGGCGGATATTAGATTTGCATGTTATTTTTGACTTCAAACTTCTTGCGAGCTTCTGGTTATTGACAATGTGTCAGCTTTGAACTTGCCGCACGTGGTGGACCTTGGAACTGACCTGCTTCCAAAAAGCTGAGCCGCGGAGCGGCTGAAGGCCGGTTTCTGGGAATTAAATTTTTTAATAACCCCGCGATTGCGACGTAGTACGTCAAGTTGAAGAAGCTTCGGGGTAATCAATCATGACTCCTCGAAAGGGAAAAAAACGGCAACCCGATGAGTGGCCGCGGACATTATCGAATTAAACGGAATTACCACATGCTGGGCCAGGAGTTCCGAAACTGCCGGAAAGCACGAAACGGACGGGAGAATGAAGTGTCCGAAGGGGCAGGTTCTCAAGTTTTGAGTGCTCGGACATCCGTTTCGTGACCGAGTTTTGATGGAAGAAAGTAAGCTGAAATCGATAGTGGACTGACGTGCTACATCTCGGATGCAATTCTACACCCAAACGAAGGATATCTGACAATCAGTGTGGCTTTCACTCCTCACACTGATTGACAGCTCTTCTGTCACACAGGGTGAACTTGGAAACCACGTGCTCGAAAAAATGGTTTTGACATTTGAGTGTTAAAGACGCTTCGACAGTCGAAAAAACTGACAATTGACCAGCGAAACTGCCCATTTCCTTTTTTTTGACAGTCGCGTAGTTCAGTGAAGAGCCGCTCCACGAGAGGATGGCGCTACTTCGTAGAGGTCACGTTTTTGCGAAGTTTGAGATCTACTAAGAACTTCTAAGAGACCTATTTTTTGCCCTATTTTTACATCAAGTTTGATTTGCCTGGTACTTGGACCACGTGCTGAAGGTACCAACTTGAGAAGTCATCAGTTTTGGTCATAACTTTCATAACTCTCTAGTACGTTCAAGAAAGTAACAAAAAGTCCCCCGAAAGCGCCCAACCCTGGTAATTCGGGTCACGCCGGATAATTCGCTTGACGGCTCATTAGAGCCGCCGTGGCGCGCTCACCAAGGTTAGATCATAAGTGCACGGGGCTTTGCAGATCTTGTCCACGCGCGTTAACTTTAATGCGCCCGAGGAGAGCCTCGTTGGGAAAAGTACCGCGCCAATAAAAGCTTGGTCACCAAACGGCGAGGAGGTTATGCAATCCGGCCAGACCAAAATCCAGTTCACCACCGCTAGGGAGTAAGACGACGATTCTCCGCACGGCGGGGCACGTCGTCGTGGAGTTCGGGGGTGGAAGGTCTCCTTAGATGACGCGGCGGGGACTTCCAGCTGTGAGAGCGAGTTGCAACTTGGGCTAACGCCCAAGACTAGGTTAGCTGGTGGAGCCAGCAGCGGTACCGTACTAGAAAGATAATACCTTCAGGCTGGCCTTTCTAATGCGCCGCGGTCTCGAACAACTCGAAATTATCACTGGGTTTAGTTGGAACTGCTCAACGGTGCAGGGTGACCACCAGATTAAAGAAAATTGACATTTATAGTGTTCTTTTACATTACTACATCAGAAACGTCAAAAAGGCCAGACCTACTGTCATTAGTTCCCCGCAAAGATGATTCGTTGAACTTAGCGGTCACCCTGGTCAAAAGCTCAAACTCACCAGCTGCTTTTCTAGTTCTGTTTTCGGACTCCCTGCGCGCAAACCCAGAACTCCACTTACCACCTCAACGTACCCAAGAGTTCGCGAATTTGAATTGATAATAAAAGCTCAAACTATGGCCACTGAAAGTCGTAAAAATGTACACTTAATGACACACTCGCGGGGCCACCCGATCGGGGTGACCACGGAGTGCCTTACGTTATTGCCTTATTTAGGCCCGATTGTCCAGTCTGCGGCTGCAACAAACTCCGCTGGCCGGCGCGGTTATTAGGGCTAGATCTCCCTCTAATAAGGACCCATATCGGCTCGTACTCCGGGCTCCGGTTTATCGAACTTTTGCGGTGACAAAAACAGAGTGTAATTTATTTGCATTTCATCATATCTCTCGCGTGGTGAACGAGAGGGTGAGGGCTCCAGCGCGCCACGTGATTGCGGTCTGGAGGTGGCCCCGCACTTGGTTGAAGTCCAAGTATCGATATTAGAAAGGTGGGCCACTAGTCAGTGTTAATTAACTTTTGACAGCCGACTGTGCAATTTACGACTGTTTTTGACAGATTATGCGAAATTAATTGGTGTTAGATATGAATGCCTGGGTCGTAATGCGGACCATTCCTTCCAAATCAAGAGGACAGTGAACAGTGATAGGAATTTGTGAAGTTTTAATTTGTTGACACCATTGATCTTGCCATTAACTGTACAATGAAACTCGGATGGTTTAACATCGATTGTTGTCAACCCAACAGAATCTATTTTTAGTTTGACACCCTCTTTACACGGAGCTCACCAAACGTTTATTTTGATACACTCAACCCCCGATGGTTGATCACTTTTTCGTTTGACACTTGTTTAGTTTGTACCCCGTTGATTGGTCAAAATCAAACTAAAAAGTGACGAGCTGTCTTTTTTAACACGGCGCTCACGCACACTATCAAAACAAACGTTTGGTAGTGTGTGTGAGCTCCGTGTAAAAGGGGTGTCAAACTAAAAAATGACCCCGTTCGTTTGACAACAGTTGATGTCAAACCATCGAGATTTGAGTGTAGTGTGAGTGAGCTCCGTGTAAAAGTGAAATTTCGTCACTTGTTAGTTTGACTTTGCCAAACCAACGGGGTACAAACTCAAAAGTTACCACTGACTCAAAAGATGGTTTGACACCGATGGTTGTCAAACCACACATTAGGATTGTTTTGTTTGACATTTCAGTTTAACTCTGTCAAACCACCTGGATAAAAACTAAAAAGTGTCAAAAACGGAGTATTCGCTATTGTTTACGTTGCGTGCTTCAACTTGTCGCTTTTCGGGGCAAAAAAATCAAACTTCAAAAAGCGTGAGTGTGCAGTGGTGCGGTTGTCAAAATCGGTAACTCGGAGGGATGTACTACAAGAGGTCGAAGAACAAAAGGTCAAAAAACATCAGGTCGAATGGACAAAAGGTCGAAAATGAACAAAAGGTCGAATGAACAAAATTTCGAAAGTGGACAAAAGAGCGAATGGACAATACGTCGAAAGGACAAAAGGTCGAATGAGAAAAATTAAAAAAATTTATGTTTGAATTTTCTTGAAAACGTATTTTTTTACAAACAAATTAGATTTTTTTCAGTGCCCAAGTAACATTTTTTTCCAGGAGTTCTATCAGAGCTCTTCAAGATAGCTACAGCATAGCAGTTTGGACCACGGTAGGATAAAACTCTCTTCAAAACTTCTTCAGGAGTTTTGAAGAGTACTTGAAGGGAGTTTTATTCTATCGCGGTCCAAACTGCTATGCTGTAGCTATCTTGAAGAGCTCTTGTAGAACTCCTGGTAAAAAATGTTTCTTGGGTGAGTTTATCCATCCTTTAAGCAATGATATTTTTTGTATAAAAAATATTAATTTTGTAATAATTTTGTAAGTTATCCCATTTTTGATCAGGTCTTTCGAAAAAATGTGACATCTATTTTTTTTTATTTCAAAATCAACTTATTCTTGATTGTCGTAACACCTTTGTGATTATTTTTTTCATTTTTTCGATCATGAGTACTGCTTTAGTAAAAAGTACGACTCCTAAAATATTGGGAAGCTTTATTTATATTAAAAAAAACTACCTATTTTTGATTGGTAAAAAATTTTTGTGGGTTTTTCCATTATTTCAAATATAATTAGGCCGTTGCAAATATTTTTCAAAGTTTACGTCATACATAAACTTCAAAAAATATTTGCAACGGCCTTAGTTGTTCAAAAAAAGTTCGTTTTCTAAATTATTCTTAAGTTTTTATTTTATTTAATATTCCAACGCCCAAGGCTCCAAAAAAGTTGGAACGGTAACTTCAACTCAATGGTTCTCGGGCATAACTCAACAAATCAAGATTCTTTCCAGTGATTTGTTAGGATGTCTGGATGATTCTAGATCTTTGAAGAACTTTATTTGATCAAATCAGTAATTTTTGCGATCAAAAACATCGTTCCAACTATGAGAAGATCATAGTAATCGGTGCGTGTGGTCGCGAAAAATCTTTGCTCCGTCATATTTTTTCTCGATTTTCGTAATTTTTAAAAAAAAGTTTCTAAAATGTTTGGTGATGTACCTGAAATGGATCTGTTTTAAAAGAACCTGTACCTTGACCTGGACATAAATATGAAATCGCGTTGGATTGGTTGTGTTGAAAATGAAATTTGGTCATTTTTGGAGTATAACCGGAAGACTGAAGTTACGAGTGGTGAAACCCAATGGATGGACCAGAATTAAAGATGGACATTTACCTCAAGCTTTCATTGCTCGATCATGGAGATGGATCCTGTTTGCAACGGGACAAAAGCGCACTGGGAGGTTTAACTGAAGGAGCGCTGAATTTTTCGATTGCGAGGAAGTGGTCATTGCCGGAATTTAGCCGAAGAAGAACTTCGTTGCGCAAATCATAATAATGATTTCGAGTCATGCGGAGGGACTGGTTCTAGAAGAAACGCAAGCCACCATCATGGAATTTGGTGAGATCAATCCATTTTAATTCCATATCTGTACTGATGTCTTTGTGATGAGAGAGTCCACTTTGCTCTCCATCCGTTCTTATTCCTGATTTTATGTTCTTCTATTGCTCTTTCTACCATCTGTTTCTTTAATGTCCTTGTGAGGGGATCATCGATCCATCCGCATTGACATACTATCTTTTCATTTTTCTTCTTATCTTTCTTCATATTTATCACTCTTTTTTAACACTTACTACCAGTCTTTGTGAGGGGATACTGAGCTCGATTTGCTCTCCATCCGCATTGACCTGTTCTCATCTATGTTTTTTTCCTTTTTATTAGTAGTTAGAATCAAAGCCGGGGATCGAGGAGGGAGCATCAGGGCAGTGGACGGTATGCTGTAATGGCGGAGATTGGATGTAGATAGTGGAAGACCAGAACTACGTCACAAGGGGAAAATAGCGTATTAATTGTACAATTCTTAAGGATTGTCTAATTACTATATCAATTGACACCTGTCAGTCTCCAGCTGTCTGCCGCGCCCTTTTAGGCCCCCAACAGGGTGCGAGCCCTGTTTTTCAGCTTTGTCAGACTTTTTTCGGAGTTATTGGAGGTTACTGTCGGAAGCAGATTCTCTTCCCCTGAGGACACCGTGAGTGATTTTGCTTGGTCGCGTCCAACCACCCCCTTTTGGCCCTTCATACGGCAGTAATTTGAAGATGCTCTCTTTAAGTCTGAGCCACTGTAATTCTAGGCAACCGCTACATAGGTCATCCTTGTGGCCCTGTTGGTTATCACATCAAATCAAATCAAATCAAATCAAAAACATCGTTCCAACTTTTTTTTCGCGTGTAAAAAAAAATCGCCAGGAATTCCGCGGAGGCAGTCGTTTTAAAAAAAGGTGGAACGATGTTTTCGGTCGCAGAAATTACAGATTTTTTCAAACCAAGTTCTGCAAAATTTTCGGATCATCTAGACATTCTTACAAATCACTGGAAACAAGAATCGTCCCGCTTGGTTGAGTTATGCCCTAGAACCAGCGAGTTGAAGTTGCCGTTCCACCTTTTTTGGGAGGCTTGGGCGTCCGTGTAAGTTGGGCATGCGTTGGGCGTTCCAGTGTTAAAAAAAACTTATTCTTGGTAATGGTAATTTTTTTGTGAGTTTTTCCATTCTTTCAAACATGCGCAGTTCTTTGAAAAAAGGTTAAAAGGTTAAGTTAATTTTTATAAAAAAAACAACCTATTCATAATATCATAATATTTTTGTGAGTTTTTTTTCCATTCTTTCGAACATGAGCAGTTCTTTTTTTTAAGTTGACAAAAAAAATTGTTTAAGTTTTTATTTTATTTTTGAAACTTTATTCTTGACTGTCGTAATGTTTTTTTTGTGAATTTTTCCATTATTTTAAATATCAGCAGTATAAATTTTACTTCAATAGTGTTTTGCATGTTTTTATTTAATTTATAAAAAAAAAATAACGGTTGGACTATTTTAGTGACTTTTCCATTCATTCAAATATAATCAGATCCAGAAAATAAAAAAAAAGTCTCGCATCTTAAATATTGATGCAGACTTTCTATCCTTTTCCAATCTATCCTTTATTTTCATATTAGATCCTTAAACAAGCTGACTTCAAAAATACAAATAAAATAATTCGATTGTACTTATTTACATTTTAAAAAATCCCCTGCAATCCCGGGCCAAGTTTTTATTCAGAAGTCCTCTAAATTTTAAAGAATATAAAAGTGAAATTAATGAAAACCGTTCAAAACACCTTTCCATAGCTGTTTATTAATGTGTATGCGTTTAGGCTCACATCAAAAGTTTTTTTAATTCGACCTTTTGTCCATTCGACCTTATGTCTTTCGACCTTTTGTCATGCATTCAACTCTGAGACTCTGTCCCTCCAATGACTGACTCTTACTTTGTTTATGTTTTGATTTTCATGGCACGCTTCTGTGTTCTTTTGTTGTTGTTTTAGTTTTCCTGGCATGGAGTGATAACTAACTAACACTAATGCCAACCAGGATGATGCTTACCTATGGTGTAAAATCCTTAGAAATAGATAGAACTGTCACTACGAAAACGATCGATTCGTGCATTTTTTTGTACTTTTTTTATTTAACTCATCATTTTTGGGCACACTCCAAAAGTGCGTTATATTGAGTATTTGCACTTTTTTTAAATGCTTTTTATTAGACTCAAACTTTTGGAGGGCCTTCCCTCAACATTTCAAAAGGCGTAATATGGAATATTTGAACTATTTGAAATGCTAGAGTTGATCTCTGCGATACGGTTTTACGCAGTAGGCCTGGCCGCTTTAACGCATGTGATGTTTCAATGCATTCTAATGCAATGGCGCACTGCAAATGTTAATAAATGACAAGAAGAGTGCTAGGCGTCATCTAACCTAAGGCACTCTCCAGGATCCCTTCGAAAGATTGGCTGCGCTAGGGTCTGATTAGATTAGATTAGATTAGATTAGATATTTTTTTCGGAAGGGTTTGAAATTTTACAAATGTTGCATTTTTAAACATTGAAAATAGAACATTGAGTAATTGGCACTAGAAAAAGGCTGTCTGGATGACCCGAGCATGGGTTAATAACAAGGGAAATGCAAAATAATACCATTCAATGGTATCAATACCAAATTTTGGTTTTCGCGAGCCCTTGAAAAAATGTCTTAAGTATAAGTTAATACCAATCATTGGTATTATACCAAATTTTGGTATTGTTTTGTTATTGGGCAAATTTTAAGAAAATGTCGAATTTTGACATACTGTTACTTACTTAAATACTTAAAAACGCAAATCTACTCCAAATTAAAGCCAACTATTTCATTTTGGTCAAAAAAAATAATTTAATGATCTTTATAAATTAGGGAATACCATACATTGGTATTGTAAAGATATTTTAAATAAAATATTACAGTCGACTCTCTGGTTGTCAATATCCAAGGGACCGTCGAGGAAGAGAATCATCAGTTTACAGAACGATGCAAAATGAAGACTCGATTGAAAATATTTTTTCTTGATACCCAGCTATGGGAGAGAACCATGGCAGCGTCCATCAAACAAAAACAAACTAATGTCAAACACCCTTCAAAGCTTCGTTTCGCCAAGAAAAATGTCTATGCAAGCCATGAGAAAGTGAAATTATTGACAACCGGAAGAGATTTTTAAAGCAAACAGAATCCAAGGGACCGTCGAGGAAGAGATCCTTCAAGCAAGGGAAAATATCGAGGAATGAAGATAATTGAAGTATGCAGATTGTAGGGACTGAAGAATTCATCGATAGATGGAGAATTATTGATATCGAGAAGATCGACAGCCAGAGAGTCGACTGTATAATATAATGGTGATTTAATAAAAAAAAATCTATTTAAAATGATGTTTAACATTCTTTAAAAGTATGCTGATGCATTTGAAAATGATGAGAAAAACATTTATATATTTAGACGATTAACTTTACGACAACAAAAGGTTAAACGTGAAAAATTTTAAATTTTAGAATGGATTTTACTTAACATTGTTTGCCTATTTTCATCATAATCGATAAACTCAAAAAAATAATGTCAATCTTTGTTAATTTGATAAAATAACTCATTCAATACCAACATGTTGGTATGCATGTGGTATTCGAACTTCGTTCTAAAATCCTTTTAATAAGTGGATTTGTGTTGAATCCTATTAAGTTATCATCCATCCTCGAAAATCCCACGACAAATGCCACGCTGCCTGGGCTATAGCCTTTCTCGTTCTGGTTTAGTTTATTTCTCTTTCTTTGAATTTCCTGATATTTTTGCCTGCATCAAACATGTTCAGTTGGTAAACGGGTAGCTAAAATGGTGTCTGCACCTTACCTGTCATGAATTCGATTCCAGTATTCCTCTAGTTTTCTAAGAAAACTTTTCTTTACCTGATATTTTTAGGCTCTCCAAAGCAAGACTTCGTTTTTCTGCCTGTTCGAAGGATTTAAATATAGCATCAAAATTCTACCCATTTCTTACAGCAATCCCATTAGCCAAATTGAATTTCAGCTGTAATCCTATAGAGAATTCTAATTGTTATTTGTCCAATGAGATTTTTATTTACCCGGAAAGTTGTTTTTTGTCTGGTATTGATTTGCCCTTGGAATGGCAGGTTTTGGTATTACTTTGGTCTTCCCCATACAGTTTTTTTGGTATGATTTCATGGTATTATACCATCTATTACTGGGCAACCAAGGGCACATTTTGGTATTTGTTATTATGCCAAGTAATACCAAAATATTGTATTCCCGTGTTATTTACCCCTGCTCAGGGAGACTTAAACTTCATTTTTTTAGCTGTATTTTAAATTCCAGATGTCCAATCTTCTTTTCGCAAAAAAAAAAATTAAAAAGCATCAACAAACATCACAAAACTGAACATTGCATCGGTTGAATCTACCACATAATTATTAAAATCTCGCACCCTATATCACAAAACCGCGCTCGTAAACACATTCATTAGTCTCGGACCTCAGCTCGACGTTCATCGTCGCCGCCATCATGGCCGCGTTGTCGCCTCGGGACGGCTGTGGAACCACTTTTGCGCGCGCGAAAACTGGTTGGATGACCGCCTACGCACCGCTGCTGCCACTTCGGGTAATCAATTCAGTCGCCAGGGCGCGCGCGCGCTCCGATCTCTCATAACTCCATTGTTGTGAGGTATTCGTTGAGGAGGACCTATTTTGGTCCTACGCGGGACCTAGAGGTATGATCTGCCCGAGTTACGGCGCGCAACCCTAGGATTCTAAGCCGATTTCAACAACCGTGGCGTCAACGGGACGGCGTTCACAAATTTGCGACGTCAAGCCTTGAACTTGGGGGTCCCTACTTGGGGATTTGTTGTTGTTGCTCCACGGAATAGAAGTATTACCTTCCGGAGGTGACAGCTGCGCGCGAGCGCGGTGGCGTCAGCTATTGATCTGGGTTGTCTCCAGCTTAAGTTTGCAGGAAAGAAATCGGCGCGGGGTTTAATTACTTAATGAGTGAACCCCCCTCCGGTGTAATTATCGCGCATTCCACGAGGTGACTCGTTAGCGGTAATCGCATTAGAATTTCGATTTAAATTTTATGACATTTATAGTGTGATAAGTAATTGGATCTAGAGTTATAGCGCAAGTGCTGGTACCTCACCAAGAGATTAATTCCTTGAGAAAAGCTTGAACGCGCAGAGTTCACGATCCACCAAAGAGATCGGAGGCGCTGTTTTAGAATACCTTTCGAAAGAGCCCTCGGTTGCTCCACCGATCGTTGTTTTAGCCATTCCGATCACCGGTTCGATCATTACCATTAAAATTGAACTTCAAATACCAATCCGGGGCTGCTGCTGCTGCTGCTACCCGACCGAGAAGAAGAACAATTTCAATATTCATGAGACGGGGCCTCCACGTTGCGATGGGAACTCTGCCGACCGACCGACCCGGGGTGCATTACATCGAAATAATTACCGGCGGATCGTTCTTTGGCCAGATCTGGCAAATTAAAATTTTCTCCGGCGCGGTCCACTCTAGTCCGGCCGCGGGGGGAGCGGGGAATCTCGTGAAGAATGCACCGCACAACTTTGTTTCATGATGTAACCTGCGTGGTATCGTTGTGTCCCATGGGGGATTGGAAAGGTTAGACTGGTTCGAGATTTTGGGGGGCATGTCACGCAACAAGTACTTTGTCGTGCTACAACTCAGTTTGACAACAGGCAGCTAAGTCGTGCAACAAACCACAAGTTGCTTTCAAAGTTGCTATTTTTCTGACGCAATAACGTCATGATTCGAAATCCGGACGCTTAGTAGCATATCGTTTTTGTTATAGTTGGCAAAAAAAAATGTAATAGGTTGGAAATGTTGAAATATCATCAGGATGCAGTATAAAGAGTCAGTTTTAAGAGAATGCATGCAAAATATGTCTTTTCTAACAATTTTTTAACAGAATTTGAAATTAAAATGACTTGTTGTGCTTCGAATCCCAGACACTGATAAAGGCTGATTTGAAATCTAGACACTTTTGCTTCTAAATCCGGACACTCGATTTTGCTAATGAATCGCACAAATTTGGACTGAAATGCTAGTGAATGGCATTCTTTAGATCTCAAATTAGCTTTTAACATCAAAACAATCGATATTTTATATAAAAATTTACTAGAATTTAAGGAAATCAAAACCATAAATTTCTGCTTTGCATTCCCGGTGCTTCGGACGCCTAGAAATATTTCAGTGAAATGTTTCGCTTTTTGGGTAAACTTATAATTTTATTTTATTAAATTGTTTTGACATTAAATTCAGCGTTCAAACAAACTTTAAATGAATGATGACGTTATCAGTTCAAAAAAAGAGAAGTGTTACAAAAATGCCTGAAAAACTCAAATTTCTCGTTCATGTATAAGAAGGGGTCTGCAACGCAACAAGTTACTGTTGCGTGGAAGTTGCAGCATAATGTGCGATACCTGATAAGCTAGATCACAGCTACACAAAATTTCAGTACCAACCAAGGTTTCCTCAGGGTTGTTCCAATAGGCAAACATTCACCAAATCATATCATAGCTTATCCATCATGGAGATCTAACTTCATTGTTTTTAAAGTTGCATATCAAAAAAAAATTATGCTGGGTGATTAGATACGTCAAATTAACATCTACCAGTCTTTTTATTGAGGATTTCTAGGCATATGACCATACTTTATGGTTTAAGGTAATGACCATAAAAATTGATATTTGAACCAAGTTTTCCACTATTCGTAGTTTTGCCTTCCTCACCTTACTGAGGAAAGGCTATAAAATCACTCGAAAAATGAACTTCTTAATTCGACCTCGTAGACCCACCTTCACGTATACCTATCGACTCAGAGTCATGTTCTGAGCAAATGTCTGTGTGGATGTGTGTAGGTGGGTGGACAAAAAAAAATGTCACTCGATTATCTCCGAACTGGATGAACGGATTTTGACCGTATTAGTCTCATTTGATCTGTTTTGGGGTCCCATAGGTCTCTATTTAAAATCAGCAAGTTTAGTTAGGTACTTCAAAAGTTATGCTAAAAAAACGATTTTTGCGTTTGCCCGGAAGATTGTAAAAAGGGTGGTTTTTGAAAGAAACCCTATCATGTTATACATTTTCAGAAAGGTATTAAAAAGACCTTTCCAATGAGCCCAAAACATTGAAGATCTGACAACCCTATCAAAAGTTCTTAGCACTTAAGTGTTATTTATACACTTTTTAGAGGCCGGATCTCAGATATTTCAATGAAAATGATGTCCGGATCCATCATGCTACCCATCGTTAGTTAGATAATCAAAAGACCTTTCAAATGATCCTAAAACATCAAGGATCTGACAACCTTATCAAAAGTTATTGGCACTTAAGTGTTATTTATACACTTTTTGGAGGCCGGATCTCAGATGTGATCAAAATATTGTCTGGATCTTCCATGCGAACTATCGTTGGTTAGGTTTTTTTTTATCAGACCTTGCCGATGAGCCAGAAATATTGAAGGTCTGCGAACCCTATCAAAAGAAATGAGTATAAAGTTGATTTGTTAAACATGTTAACGGGGAATTTTGCTCTTTTTAATGAATTTATTGACTTTATGAATGTGAGGAAGGCACCAACCACCTAAAGGTGGATTAAGTAACGTTTTCAAATGGAAAAACTCATCAAATATTTTTTGAGTAAGATTTTTTTCAATATCTTCTGATGTTTGAAGCAATGCAATAAAACAGATAAAAATATTGCAATATTCAAGAATATATTTTTTTATTGATAAATAACATTTTACAACTATCAGGAATATTTCCCTTTTAATGAATGGAAAAATTCACAAAATTGTTTTGAAGTCGGACTTATTTAAAAGAACTGCTCATATTTACATTTACAAATTATTGAAAACCGTCGCTTAAGATATGAAATTGCTTCCAACTACCGGCAACATGTTCTTTTAAACATTAGTTATTCACTCATTTTAAAAATAATTCCAAAACATGTAAATAATTCGCAAGCGCCATCAAAAACACAAACGCGCCAAGTCTGTTGACGTTTGACTTTTGACAACCCATTCTAATCGAAGGCTGATTAAAACCGAGCGGGAAGCGAAGGCAAATAAAGAACAAAGGGTGGCCACCAACACTACCAGCAGCGCCTGTTGGAGTGAGCCAGTGATGCCAGGTAACTTTCTCTATGAATGCTACTTTCCGTGAGGGTTTGCATAAAAATTTCATCACAATTGGCAGCACTAAGCAGACCTAAAAGAGCGTTGGACGAAAAAAAACTGAGCTGAAAATAGAAAAATTTACGTGACCAAATGCATTCTTGTCTGATTAGAATACATTTGTGATTGATTGCTTGACAGGTTTTGAAGATTTTTTTCAGATATGTCACACAATTGGACTCTTAAGAAATACGGCAGAGCACAGATTCATCCATGTCTTGCAACATTTCCTCAAGCTACTAAATCATCGCTTTGTCATGCAACATAACAGAAAGTATTGCGACAAATATTGGCACCTTGTGGATATTTCTCTGTAAATAAAACAATTGCCGCATATTTTAACAATTTTCTTTAATAATTTCATCGCACATTTCATAAACTTTTGCAACGTGATGCTAATTTTCATAACCACTTTTCTGAACTTTCACAAATATTCTTCATGCTGTTGCAATGTCACGCGACAGGTCTCCAACCTTGGACCAGCCTACCGGAACCCACTCGCTATCCGATGTCCATCTGCAGGCAAAGGGCCGTCCCTTAGGGCAGATTAACATACAACGGCATATCACCATCGGATTTGCAGAATTTATGCAGCCAACAAGTTCTGTGCGCGCGCACTCGCTCTTAACCAAACCTAGTTCAATGATAATAAATCGATTCGAACATCTCGGGCGGGAGGAAAACAAATTTTTCACAAAACCAGAATCGTGAACTGCTGCCACCGGCAGGAGTGGTCGTCCCCGGCCAATGTTTTGACATCCCTCTGTCAACGGATCGGGGACTACTGGCCGGCGAACGATCGCACCGGAGAAGGGGAAATAGTTTGCAAAAATAAACAATCATTCAGGCTGATATTAATAATTCATAATTTTTGCATACCGCTTTGAGAAGCGCGCGCGCTGTAACGAACTTGCTTGCTCGGAGATCTGCTAGATTCGATAAGACCTGCTAGAGACCATGGACCTCGCGGTGGACCCCATTGTTCTGGACCCCGGAGGGCTTCGTCCTGCAAGAGATACACGATCGATCGCTACAAGATCCGAAAGGGGTTCAAGCTTGGTTCTGGTCGATGTGACCATGAATCGATTCCAGGCCGTCGAAAATTGTTGCACCCGCTGCTCGGAAAGCAATGCGCGCTGACAAATTGCGAGCTGCCGCTCCGGACTTATGTAAATCAGATGCTAATTACCGCTCGGCAGCCCCATAAATCATGTGCACCGAGAGCCACATCGTCATAATCCGCGGGCGCCAAAAGCCCTGTGGGAATGTTCCGGGGAGTCCGGAGACCAGCTGATTTGATTTATCACTGTCGCTATCTCGGCGCGATCAACGCGACGACGCCGGGCTTAAGTCGCGCGCGGTTAAGCTCAGTCGAAGGTGCGAACTGTGGCGCCCTGTAACAGTAAAAGTTTAATTTTACCGGATTTTTTATCAACAAAAACCTTATTACTTAATGAAAACAAATTACCTTTTCCCAGCAATGCAATGCGACCCAGATCAATATTTTACTGACGCTCTACGCGATCACCTTCAGGCGCGCGTCCTTGCAACAACTTCGCACGGGCCCTGCACAGCATATCGTTACAATCAACCGGGCGCGGGCGCCCACTCGACTTCCAACCTATTGATGGTGATAAAAAGTGTCTTAAATTGCGAAATCAACCCTCTGGGGAATGCCGCGAGTTATTCTTGCATTTAATGTGCGGCGCCACTGATTATTTCGCGCATTGAACGGAATCACCCGCTTTTTGTGGAAGGTTTTGCGGGTCATAGAGTGGAGTTGAAGACCGACTCATTTTCTGTTATTTTTTTATTTATTTTTTATTTTGCCTGGTAAAAAATAATTAATTTAAGCTAAATTGAGCAAAATTTACCAAAATATATCAAATTTTTCAAAATTATGCTTGTTTGAGTCATTATAAGTTTTTTTGACTAATATTTTCCTATTGCCTGTTATTTTTTAATTTCAAGTTTTTTTTGACTAATATTTCCTATTTTCTGTTATTTTTTTTTAAATTTTTCAAAATTATGCTTGTTTAAGTCATTTTATGTTTTTTTGACTGATATTTTCCTATTTTCTGTTATTTTTTTTATTTATTTTTTTAAATTAACCAAAATTTATCAACATTTTTAAAAATTATGCTTTTTTGAGTCATTTTTTTTTTAATTTTCCTAGTAAAACATAATCAATTTTAGCTAAATTGAACAAAATTTATCATTTTTTTACAAAATTATGCTTTTTTAAGCCATTTTAAGTTTTTGTGACAAATATTTTCTTATTTTCTGTTATTTTATTTTTTTTATTTACCAAAATTTATCATTTTTTTCAAAATT
Source organism: Culex quinquefasciatus (assembly GCF_015732765.1). Classification (NCBI taxonomy): domain Eukaryota; kingdom Metazoa; phylum Arthropoda; class Insecta; order Diptera; family Culicidae; genus Culex; species Culex quinquefasciatus. The sequence goes on from NC_051861.1 coordinate 102,369,779, forward strand.
ATGCTTGTTTGAGTCATTTCAAGTTTTTTGACTGATATTTTCCTATTTTCTGTTATTTTTTCATTTTAAGTTTTTGACTGCTATTTTCCTATTTTCTGTTATTTTTTAAAAAAATTCAAGATTATGCTTGTTTGAGTCATTTTATGTTTTTTTGACTAATATTTTCCAATTTTCTGTTTTTTTTTTTATTTACCAAAATTCATCACAAATTTTCAAAATTTTGCATTTTTGAATCATTTTAAGTTTTTTGACAAATATTTTTCTATTTTCTGTTATTTTTTTATTTTAAGTTTTTTCGACTAATATTTTCCTATTTTCTGTATTTTTTTTATGTTTCAAAATTATGCTTGTTTGAGTCATTTTAAGTTTTTTTGACTTATATTTTCCTATTTTCTGCTATTTTTTTTTATTTACCGAAATTTATCAAAAAAAAAAAATCAAAATTATGCTTGTTTGGGTAATTTTAAGTTTTTTGACTCATATTTTCCTATTTTCTGTTTTTTTTTTATTTTTTATTTGCCTAATAACGATAATCAACTATAGATAAATTGAGCAAAAATTTACCAAAATTCATAAAAAATCAAAATTATGCACTTTTTTACTTTTTTTTATTTACCAAAATTAATCAAAAATTTTCAAAATTATGCTTGTTTGAGTCGTTTTAAGTTTTTTTTTGTAATATTTTCCTGTTTTCTGTTATTTTTTTCAGTTGTACTGAATTTTACTAATCGATGCCTCTGAGCTCTCTTATACTAAGCTTACTTATTTCCCTATCTAATTAGCATAAGAAAACACAGAGACATTGTAATGGTAGCTAGTTTTGACTACTAAAAATTGAATTAACTAATTTTAAGAAACTTAACTGCTACACACTAATTTTCATCAAATGTATCTTAATTATTTTGTATTAATTATTTTTTATTAAATTTATGTTTTAAATAAATTAATCAATAATAAAACTTTTTTACTAAATTTGAATCGGAGTTGAGCTGCGGGCGAGAGCAGACGTCTTCGGTCTCGGGTCGTCGTGTTTTTTTTTAAATTTATGCGTATTTTTAGATTTTGGTGTAAAAAGTTTTTGGTGTTAAGACGTGTAATCGTGGAAGGAGTTGATTTTTGCTGTGAAAATGTAGTTTTTTCGTGAATTTACCCGTTTTCTTGACGGATCATAAAGGCGACATCCAGCACGGTCCGCGGCGGTTCTTTCGATCATGACCCGGATGTTGGCCTTTCCTAGGTTTTGTGTGAGAGAAGATCTGAGAAGTGTGTTGATTGTTGTTTTGAAAAACGCAGTGATGATTGTGCAAAAATTGGAAATAAAATTTTGTAGTTTTGTGAAAATAGCCCGATGGTTCAAAATGGCGACCAGCGAAAAAAGAACGGCGAGCGTGAGAGCAATGGAAGAGCGAAAATTGTTGGAGAGTGGCTCTAAAGAGAATTAGAGAGGGGAGATTTGAACGGAAGAAGTGTGCTTTAGAAGTGAAAACGGGAGAGCTTAGGAAATGAGAGCGAGAGATTCGAACAGCGATTTATTTGAGTTAACGGTAGTGAAAGAGTGAAAATGTGAGACGGGAGAATGGTGAGAGAGAGTCACCGAACCCAAGATGTGCTGCTGAGAAATGGCACAGCATCGGGTGATCGTGTGTGTGTGTGGGTGGTGTGTGGCAGTTCTTCTGTTTTCGAAAATTCGTTTTGGTTTATATTTGATGGATGGAAACAGGGGGCATGAAGAGAGGCAGCTCCCCTTTCTGTGCTTGTGTTGGCAGCTGCATTTGTTTTTGCGGAGGCGAGACTGCTATTTCAGCCCTGTGACTTCAGCGCCTGTAACGGGGTGCTGGACGACGGTTCAACGCTCGTCCGTTGCCCGGAGAGGAGAAGGCGAGATCGATCGAGCAAAGCAAACGCGACTCACGGCATGCTGTGACCCGGGTGAGAGCGTTCTTTGTGTGTTGTGTGTGTCGTACTTGAATATTCTACGAATGAGTTTGAGTGAGCGCATGTTCGAGAGAGTAAATGTGTTTGTATGAGTGTTTATTCTCTCTTTCGGGTCTTGTTTGTTTTCTTTTTCCTCATTGAGGAAAGAGATGCGAGCCGTAATTGCGCTGCGGCGCATGCGGCTTGCTGTGAGAATGTGTGAGGATGTATGATGTATGGGATTTAAGTCTCAAAGTAACCCTTGGTGTGCAAATAGTATTTCCAGAAATGTATTCGTTATTTTTTTATTAGTTAGTTTTTTATTAGAATAATTCTATTCTCGTTGTGACGTGTTTGTGTGCATGAGGTGGTGTGGTGGAGGGATAATAATTTAAAATATTCGATCATCAGTTCGGTGGCAGTGTTTGTTTGCATGCGGTAGTGTGGTGGAGGGAAATATTGAGTTTTGCGCTCTCTGCCGGTTTATGTCGCAGGCGTCACGCTTGATTTTTGTTGCCTTTCTAGAAAAGGCACCTACGATTATGCTTATGCTTATTTTATCTTTGTATGTATCTAATATTTAACATATTTTTCACCACTTTCCCTCTTCTTTTTCTTCATTCCTTCCTTAAAGTCGCGTAAATAATAATATACCGGTCGTTAAACGAGAATGTCTAACTCGAGTTCATGCGTCGTTTTTACGGATTTGTTCTCCTCTTACTCTGATCTTATTTTCCGATAATTATAAATATAACGTAAAAGATAAAACCACTTATAACGACTTCGGCTTTAAAATGTACCATTCGTAAAAACGTACCATTCGTGATTGTGTCACTTTATTAATAACTTCTCGAAACAAAATTTTCAGTTACTAGTTGTTCGCAATTTTGTCGGTCAATGTTTTCGGAACATTTCGTCATAAAATCCTGCAACACGATGAAATCATTGCAAACCTCACTATAAAATTTTGATATAATTTAATCGGAAACCACAGAAAATACAATTTAATATTTTGCTTAAATAGTAAAAGGAGGAAAAAGTCCTTCTCACAGCGTCGTTGCTCGGAAGGCACGCCGACGGGGGAATGAATGATTATTTGGCGCCGCGTTCGAATTAAAACTATTTCTAAATCATTGATGGTGTGTCTTACAGCAGCCGGCTGCCTAAGACCTATAAAATTGCAACTGATAAACAAATTACTTATGGTCGCATCACCTACCACGGTGAATCCTGACCTCATACCCATCTTACTAACCCCTCAAAACTCATGTGATACTTTGTCGGAGACGCAGTCGATTTGGCGGTCCCATCACTCAAGTATCGGCTAACATTCCCATCCACTTCCCCGTGTCTTACCACTGGTCGTGGCCGGCGTCGGTATTGATCAGCATGATAGGGATCTTTGAAAATTGCGAAAGGGTGATGATTGGTTCCTACTTTTCATCTGTGGTCCACGGAGCAATTTTTGGGGGTCCTGGTCAATAACGAAGTAGCAGCTACGGGTAGACACCAATGCTATGCTATGCTATGCTAATAAAACTTTTTTACTAAATTTTGCAGGTTCACTACATTTTGAAAAATTCACTTCACTAAGTCAACCTAAATTTTACTAATTTTGACTAGTTTAATCTAATTTCAAATTATTTCAACTAATTTTAACCTAATATATTTAATACAGTCGACTCTCTGGTTGTCAATATCCAAGGGACCGTCGAGGAAGAGAATCATCAGTTTACAGAACGATGCAAAATGAAGACTCGATTGGAAATATTTTTTTTCTTGATACCCAGCTATGGGAGAGAATCATGGCAACTTCCATCAAACAAAAACAAACTAATGTCAAACACCCTTCAAAGCTTCGTTTCGCCAAGAAAAATGTCTATGGGTCATTCCTTCCCAAGTGACCACGCGTCCAACATCGACCTTCACCAATTCTGCTCATATTTGGCATGGGGGAATCCAAAGTTTGGTGACATTTGGTCCACCCCTGCGCCCGTGGCACACCCCTCTTTTTCTGAGATTTTTGAAAAACCTCATTTTTAAAATGCATTTTGCTAAGAGAAATGTTTACAAAACGTGAACTTTTGAGTATGCATATTTGAAGATTTTTTGACGTAGAATCGAATGGCGTACTCAAAATTTACGTACAGTGTTGCCAGATATGAAAATTTTGCGCTTTAATTTTAAAATGCACTTTTAACCCTTTGGACGAGCACTTACGGGAAAACTGACAATTGCATTCGATTGCTGAGAGTTTTTTACATTAAATTCAATCAAAACCTCAGGGTAGAATTAATATTTCTTGAGATATCACATTTTTAAGTTGGAAAGCTCTATATTGCACAGCAAATGTTTTACTTAACCATCATTTTTCAACAGTACATTGCGTGAGAGCATAGTAGGGCTTGAAATTTGAATATTTCATTTTTCAATTTCTTAACGGAAGCAAGTGAATGTCCCAAAATTGAATTTGTATATGTATGTATTGTATGCATGTATGTATTTGTGTGTGTAAGTATTGTATATATGCATTTGAACCCCCGTCATGGCAGGACTTGGCGTGGTTCACGGATATAAGAAAATGACAAATGTTTAATTTCGAGCGCTTCAACAGGAATTTTCTAGTTTTATTGCCCCAGAAGCTAGCCTGATAATATGAGCTTATTTGGTTAAGGTTGGTAATTATATTTACTACACACTTAAATGTTTCCACTGAACTCGGTAGTTCAAAAATCGATAAAGTATAGATCGGTAAACCATTCTTCATAATGAACAAAATTGTTCCGAATATCGGTTGTACGACAAACAACAATGAACTTCATTACCGAAGTTAAAAGTTTTTACCGAATTCTGTAATGCTCAGTTTACCGAGCTGTTGAAAATTCGGTAAATTAAAATAAAAAAACAAACTTTGTGAGTAAGTTAAACTAACTCTAACTATTTTTGACAGATTTCAACTATATTTTACTATTATTTACTAGTTTAAACGAATTTTCAACTTGAATTTCTACTAATTTTATCTATTTTCAACTAGTTTCAACTTATTTTGAATGATAAATACTTATTTAAACTAATTTTTCACTGATACAGCTATTGTTTTTGTTTTTTTGTAAATTATTTAAATTATTTTGGAATTGGAATCAGCCAACTTTGGTTTCTGGAGATTTATAAAACCCACTCCGGCTTCTCAAAATTTGTCGTATCCAACATCGAGGCCTCAAAAAATCGACTTCGACCCCGACTCCGGCTCCAATTTCTGGATGCACGTGCAACGTTGCACGTCTTGTATAATGTTGCAAATCGTGTGCGACGCTACAAGAGAAGTGCAACATCTTACAAGGCCAAACAAGGCTTGCAACGTCGCTTTGACGTTTGACCTCAAGAAATCCTCCTACCTTATCTTGCTCCTCAGTCTATGTCCCCGAACAATGTATTTAATGAAACGGTGTCACCTGTATGTCTTGTTGGCGCAATAATCGCACCATAATCATTCGGCTTCGATAATTCAATTCAATTGTTTCAATAGTCGTCCGCTGACACTTGAGGCTGTGAACTTTTTTTTCTCACCGCCTCAACGCCTGCCGATTGCCGCTTCGATAAATGTAATGAATCGATTAAGCTCTGTTCCGTTTGCTCTAGCTAAAACACTCACACAGTAGAGAGTGAATGTGCAACAGCTCCATTAATTGGAATTCTTGTTTTTATCTCATTTCAGGTGAGTTCGTGCGCTAAGGCCGCTCGAAAGGATTGCGTTAAGTAAGTTTAAATACCTCCCCCCTTCCGAACTAACTATTCCTAACCAAACGCTGCCAGATATTACTGGGGACCACCTTTGGGAAGTGCTGACGAGTTACGCGGCGGCGCCGCGATCAACCAATTACGGCGCATTTCCTTACCCGTGACACCTGATCGTCAAGTTTACGAGTCCTTGACTGCCGCGAAAGTGAATCCGGCTCCGGGCGAGCCCTGCAATAACACGTTTATTAATTACCATAATTACAACCCGGGCCATTACAGGAGTTCGGTCCGGTCCGGTCCGTCTTGTGGAGACCAAGCGATCGCGACGATCCCTGTTGGTTCCGAAAAAGGACTGACCAGAACCAAGGGGGCTAATTATGTCAGAGCAGCTTCATTTCCATGCCGGTTATCGGAAGGAAGATCGTCGTCGAGGTTCTGCTGCTCCTTTAGCGGACAGGATCATGTTTTCGCTTTCGCGAGAACTTTATCAGCCGATGAATATCTAAGCAGGCGGAACGCGAGGCTGGCTGGAGAATGTCAAATGGCACTGAACTTCGGGCGAAAAAGCTGATGGACACCGCGAGGCTGCACACCTTGCAGCGTCACATTGGTTTTGCAACTTCGCACAAGTCTTTCAAAATGTTCGAATATCTGTCAATTTGTTTTATTCAAGGTTAAAATCATACGATTTCACATTGTGTCACTTTATGTCAAAATTCATTCGAAGATGACGTAACCCGTCAAACCCTTAAATTCTGTGATTTCCACTCATCATTCTTTCCTGCTGACTTGGCCTTCTAGATGGATTTCCGGACGCCAGCAGCACGCAGGCGAAGATTGACAGGACGAAAAGTTTGTCTGCAATTTGAAGGGTGTAGAACTAAAACAAGTAACATGAGGAACAAAGTACTTACAGCAAGCGAGCTTCATCTTTATCTTTGATTACTGATTAGTAAAGACACTGAAGGGCGCTTTTATGTCCCCTGTTTGTGAGTTTAGTAGTTTGATTAGCGTAATTTATGGCTGTTTTTTTGCGAAATACTTGTTGTGACATGGACTCAACGGCAACTGGTGTGGGCACGCTCCGCTTTCTGGGATAAATTATGATCAATATTAGTTTACAGTTGCGACACATAAATAAGCGTGTGACATTCTCCCATTGATAATTGTGCAACATTAAGAAAACTATGTTACATTGCTGTACTATTTATTTCGTAACTTAATTATTTGTCTTTTAGGTGATCACTCAATATTTTGTTGTTGTTTTAGTTCGATTTTGAGTTCATTTCAAAGAGAGCTAGAAATCTGGTAAATTTGGTTCGGAAATTTTTTATTGGAGGTCAAATATATATATTATTAAGAGTCTCTTAAGGCATACTTATAAAAATATTATAGATACGTACATGATACGTACATTTTCTCAAGAAAAATTCAATAAAATTTAAAAAAAAAAAACTTAAAAAAAAGTTGCTCCATGATCGTTTTAGCGGACCCCTCAAAATGTTGGGAAAGAGCCCTTTTTCATGGGCCAAATATAAAACGTGACGATTTTTTTTATTTAAGGTTTGTTCTAGAAAACACACCGTGGAAATACTTGAAAAAAAATCCAAACGCCGCATTTTTTTGAAAATACTCAAATTAGAATAAGTTTTATTGAATGATATATTTTTTGCAATTCCGTCGTGAAACTACTTACTTTTCCTGCCATTCTTGAACGATGAAAAAGCCTACTTTTCTGTACCAAAAATAACAGAATCGAAGAGTAACACTTTTCAAAATAAATGCTGAAAAGTTGTACTTTTCAGCACTGAAATGAATGCTGAAAAGTTGAACTTTTCAGCACTTGTTTCGAAAAGTAATACTTTTCAACATTATTTTGGTTTAAACGGTTAATAGACAAAATACATGAGCATTTGACTTATAATTCCACTCAAAGGGTGTTTTTCGGAATTGCAAAACAAAATTGTATGGAACTCTCTGCAAAAATTGATTTTTTCAGCACTTGTCATATTTATCCAACTCGGTGAACCTCGTTGGATAAATGTATGACTCGTGCTGAAAAAATCTTCTTTTTGCAAACTTGTTGCATAAATTTCTATTTTTACAAAATACCTCAAATTTAAAAAAAAATGTTACTAGATTGTTAACGAAGAAATTATCGAGTTTCGATAACGATAACGATAGTTCTATCGTTATCGTCGGGACGAACTACTCAAAAAACGTCTAAAACAGTGTACGGTATTTTGTGAAAATTTGAGTATTTCATTCAAAAATCTCTAAACCAGCAAATAATGCATGCAAAATTTCGAATCGTTTGATACCCACACAGTCCAGACTCGTTTATCCGAAGGACTCGGAAAAATTTCACTTCGGACAATCGAATCACGAGAACATTTTATTTTTTTCGTTATCTTATTTTTGATTGTCGAGCTTAAGTATGACCCCTTTCCTATGCTAATGTGATTTACATTTTTTTAACCCAAGATGGCGACCAATACGGCGGTGACGAAATATTGAAGAAATGCATTTTATTATTTAATAAGGATAACTATTCAAATTTGACTAAAATCGGGTCGCAGAACTCGAATTGGATGTTTAAAACAAGAAAAAGAAAAAAAAACGAAAAAAATATTTTTTTGCTCGTGATTTGATTATCCGAAGTCGAGTCTGGACTGTATTGCAAAGTAAAGAATTTTTAGTATTCTCGAGAAAATACGGTATTTTGTGGAAATTTTAGTATTTCATTCAAAAATCTCTAAAACAGTGAAGATGCATGCAAAATTTCGAATCGTTTGATACCCATATTGCGATTTATAAAAAAATTAGTATGTATTTTCGAGAAACACGGTGTTTTGTGAAAATTTGAGTATTTCATTCAAAAAAAGCACCTATGCTTATGCTTATGCTAATTTGAGTATTTCATTCAAAAAACTCTAAAACAGTGAAAATGCATGCAAAATTTTGAATTGTTTGACACCCATACTGCGAATTTATTTTTTTTTTGTATTTTCGAGAAAATACGTTATTTTGTGAAAATTTGAGTATTTCATTCAAAAATCTCCAAAACACTAAAGATGCATGCAAAATTTCGAATCGTTTGATACCCATGTTGCGAATTATAGATTTTTTTTGTATTTTAGAGAAAATACGGTATTTTGTGAAAATTTGAGTTTTATGTTCAAAAATCTCTAAAACACTTAAAATGCATGCAAAATTTCGAATCGTTTGATACCCAGATTGCGAATTATGAATACTTGAGTATTTTAGAGAAAAACGATATTTTGTGAAAAAAATCTAAAACAGTAAAAATGCAGGTTAAATTCCGCTTCGTTTGATACACATATATCAAATTTAGAAAATTTCAGTCCTTAAAAAAACGGTATTTTGTGATTTTTTTATTTATGCTTTGAAACATTTTCAAAATATATATTCCAAGCAAATACAATTAAAATTTAACATGGTATTGAAGGACTAAGCCAATTTAAAAAAAAAACTAACTTAATCCACCTATGTGGTTGGAGCCTTCCTCACAACAGTGGCTGTACACAAGTTTCATCTATTTTTTAGATCCGGCTTCCAAAAAGTACATCGATATCACTTAAGGCCATATCTCGAGACAGGGTTGCCAGATCTTCAATGTTTTGGACTCGTTGGAAAGGTCTTTTGATAACCTAACCAACAATAGGTCGGATGGTGGATCCGGACATAGTTTACATACATTTAAGTGAGATTCGGCATCAAAAAAGTACATCAATATCACTTAAGTGGCCATATCTCTAGACAGGGTTGCCAGATCTTCAATGTTTTGGACTCGTTGGAAAGGTATTTTGATAACCTAACCAACGATGGGTCGGATGATGGGCCCGGACATAGTTTACATACAGTTAAGTGAGATCCAAATATATGTGAAAACACATTTTTATACATAACTTTTGAACTACTTATCGAAACTTCAGTCTGTATAAAACTCGATCTATGGGACCCTAAACCAAGTCGAATGCAACAAGTTCGGGTCAAATCGGTTCAGCCAGTGCCGAGAAACATGCGCTAGTTTGTTGGTCACATACATACATACACACACACATACACACACACATACACACACACATACACACACACATACACACAGACATTTGTTCAGTTTTCGATTCTGAGTCGAGATGTATACATGAAGGTGGGTCTACGACGTTTTTATACGAAGTTCATTTTTAGAGCAGGATTATAGCCTTACCTCAGTGAGGAAGGCAAAATGAGCTATCAGAATAACGATAGATTATCGTTATCGTCCCGATTTTCTATGATTTTTCTTTTGATACTTCTTTTATAAAATGGTAAAAAAAATGAAAATACTGTATTTTTTCGAAAATATGAATTATTATTTATATGAAAATATGGATTATTTTTTTGATGAAATTTTGTGTATTAAACAAAAAAAACTATAATTAAGTGAAAATACATGGAAAATTTCGCTTTGTTTGATATCCATATTGCCAATTATAAAAAATGGAGTGTTTTTTGAAAAAACAAGACAACTGAACAGGTGTATAATGCTTTTTTGAAAAACTTTTTCATTCTTATGTTGAAACCGTGGCCTGTAATTTCATTTTTTTAACTCTTTTAGATTTCTGCTGCTGCCAACATCAAATAGCTATTTCTTGGCAATGAAACAAGCAAATGTCTTAAATTAGTTTTATTAATAGATGAAATTGTTTCTTTTAATGCACTGAAAACCGACTTTTAAAAAAATGTAATTTCTGCCGATTTGCATGTATTTAACCCCTCAAAAAATGAGTTTTAGTTTGATAGATTATCGTTTCTGCCGTATGATAACCACTATCGTTAGACGCTAACCTTATCGACGATAATTTTTTCGATTAACAAGCCTGAAAATGAAGTTTAAAAATCAAAAATTTCAAATTTAAAGCCTAGGTCACTATTGCCAGATTTCTATTCAAACTAGGCGTTCGAAGGCTTGAAACGGTGATGCAATTCAAACCTCTTTTTACATTTAGCTACACGGAGAAAAATGACTTCCCAAAATCGTGAACATGCATTCACGAACATAGTGTTAAAATTTTACGGCATTTGAACTAATTTTTCGTGGTTCCCATTTTCATGATTTTTGAAACACATTTTTATCAGTGTATCCTCCCCCCGAGATTCGAACTAACGACCTTTGGATTGTGAGTCCAATGTATATCATCCCGTGACTATACCGAAAAGGAGGGCATATGAAAAAGCATTTGTGATTGTACCAAATTTTTAATAATTGCAATCATGATTTTTTAAGAAAAATGAAGTGAAACCAACCTTCAAAAAAGAAAAATTACAGAACATCAAAATCAAGCTCATCTGAAGCCTGTTCCACCAATTCTTTAGCTTTCTGTTTGGCATTCCTGAATTTGAACCACCCTTTTACGGTAGTTTTAATCTCGTCCCATTTTTCTCCGGCCTCCGAATGGATTGCACCGACCACAAGCAGAAGAAACAGGTCTGAAATATGAAAAAAAAAATATCCCTAGAAATACAGTGAAACCTCTTTTTACGCGGTGCGTCTTAAAGAAATCGACGAAATTAAAAGCGTAACGCCACCGCGTAAAAGAGGTTTCTCTGTATCTTTAAATTTGTTGTTAACGATACTGAGGGGAAACTTACAATATATCAGCTTCATAGTGTTTTTGTTGAATGATAGATTGAAAACTCTTGGTTGCCTTTATATGGGGATACGTTTTTCTGAAGTTTTTTGAACAATCTCTTTCAATAATGATTTAATTATATTTAACCAGATTTTTTATTTTAAATTATGGATAAAGGCTCAATTTGCTAAAAATATGTTGTTTTTTATTTCTAGTTCAATCTTAAAATTGAAACTTAGGGACCATCCACAAATCACGTGTACACTTTTTTGGAGATCTTGAACCCTCCCCCCTTCTCCGTGAACAATTTTCATACGAAAAAAAATTGTTTGTATGGAGCGTGGACAACCGTCAAATTCCCCGCTCCACCTTTAACGTTTAATTTGACTACCAGGGACCATCCATAAACCACGTGGACCCTACGGGGGGAGAGGAGGGTCTGAGAATTTCAAAAAATGTTCACGCTCAATACAAAACAGTTTTTTTGTATGGTCCGTTGTCCACAATACGGGGGAGGGGGTGGTGAGATTTAAAAAAAATAACCCACGTGGTTTATGGATGGGCCCTCTGAAAACCATTCAATTAATTGGTTCGATTGAATATTTCGTTTTTTTATTATTTTCGTACATCTTTTCTTCCAAATTTCCAAAGAAAGTTAATTTAAAAACAAAACTGGATCTTTGCTGATTAAAAAAAAAGTTCGAATAGCTACCAATTTTTTTATTCAGGGGAAAAATCGTCAGATTTGTCAGATTTTAATTAAATCCGCTTGGCTTTCCAGATTGGTTTGCCGACGCCATCAGCACGCAGGCGAAGATTGACAGGACGAAAAGTTTGTCTGCAATTTACATGCAGAATTTTTGTTTAATAATTAAATAAAAGAAACTTGAAGAACAAAGAACTTACAGTAAGCGAGCTTCATCTTTCTCTTTGATTACTGATTAGTGAAGGCACTGAAAGGCGCTTTTAGATCTCTCGTTTGTGGGTTTAGTAGTTTGACTAACGTAATTTATGGATGGCCAACACGTGCCTAGCTTTGCTTTCTCGAATGAATTGTGGTGAATATTTGTTTCTAGTTGCGACACATAAAGAAATGTGTGATAGTTGTGCAATATGATGGAAAATATGTGACATTGTTATATTACTGTTTAATTCGTAGTTTTATGATTTATCTTTTGATTTATCGCACACTAATTTTTATTATTTTATTTTGTATTAATTTGCGATCCATAACTGATTTTTTAGTATTTCTAAAATTTTATAAATCTTTTTTAAATCCTGCGCACTTATCAACGCTTTCACTTTAAATATATTTCTTTGATAAAAAAGTTATTTTCAAAGTAAAAATACTAAAAAATTGAAAATTCTTAAATTTTCATAATTTGTAATATGAGCATAAGCGTGAATTGTTGTATGCATTTTCACTATATTAGAGTTTTTTTTTGTAAAATAACCAAATCGTACAGATTATTATTTTTTTTTTGAAAACTCTAAAATTATCATATTTTTTTCATGCAACAACACAAAACAAAATTTAGTATGCATTTTTACATGATAAAATATCGTTTTGTAAAATACTAAATACTACAAAATACTTTCTTCCTCACGTAACAAATTTACAAAGAGAAACTAACTTAGTTTACGTATGTGGTTGATGCCTACACAATTTTAGTACACACATTTCAATTTTTTTTTAAGATTTGAAATAAATAGTACAGAAATATAAACCATGCGGTCGTTGCTTTATTCAGGGTTGCCAGATTTCAAACTTTTAGACTCGTTAGAAAGGGTTTTTGATTACCTAATGGGTTGGATCATGGATCTGGACGAAGTTTACATACATTTATGTGTGATCCGGCCTCAAAAAAGTTCATTAATGAACATAATTTGAGACAGTGTTGCCAGATATTCAATATTTTAGACTCGTTGGAAAGGGTTTTCGATTATCTAACCACCGATGGGTTGGACGATGGATCCGGACGAAGTTTACATGCATATAAGTGAGATCCGGATTTATGTGAAAACACATTTTTGTACAAAACTTTTGAACAACTTATCAAAACTTCGAAAAAAATATAAACTTGATCTTTGGGACCCCCAACCAAGGCGAATACGATATAGAATATATAGAATCTTAAAAAAAAACAGTCGAAAAGAGAGCTCAACAATTTTATTCACAAACAATTTATTTCATTGTTATCAAAGTACAGTTTGTAAAACTGTCAACCGTTGAGGTTGTTCACCGATGCGTTTCACTTGCGTACACACGGCGTGGTTGACTGTTCGTTCGGCACAGGCTTTCCAGCTGCCATCATGACAGCGGCCAGCAGCGACGACAGGAAGAGTAGGTCTGAAAATGAAATGAAAGATGTATATAAAACTTGATCTTATATATGAAAATTTATGTTGAACTCACAACTTGTTATCTTCATCTTGATTGAATTCAGAATAACTTAATAGTTCAGTGGTAAGCTTTTATATTGTTTTCTTTTTCTACAATATTGTTTGATTTATACAGAAAAAAATTTCATTGCAAAATAAATCAATTGCATAACCTAATGTATGCAACTCGTGTACAAGTTGTGTTTATTTGCTAGTCTATTGAGCAAGGTATACAAGTATACTTGCAATTGATAAAACATTTACATATTTGTTTCGTAACACAATCTTTATATCTAGCAGTATTCAAAAAACAAATGATTTCAAAATTAAGTTTGTTGACATTTACAAACATATTCATTTTCTTCCTCTGGGTTGATTTGCAACTCTGGCATGTTCGCTAGCCCTTCTTGATTCTTCGCGATATTTTGCGTCTTCTTCGTCACGAGAATATTTTTTTCCAGTCACAAATCCAGACACAAACATTACACCACTTAGCAGAAGCAGTAGAAATGCGCAATCTAGAAAAAGTTTAAAATTTTATCAAATAAATTTAATTTGGTGAAATTACAAAAGAATTACTTACGTTTTAGTAGATTCATCTTGGTTTGAAAAGTGCAAAAAAAAAAGCATATGAGGCAAGCTTATATTGCAAAATTTCTTTCTCACAAGTTGTTTGAACAATTGCAAATAATCAAGTAAGCATTGCTTTACACATTCCAAGCAGCACACATGACACGAGCAGATAGTTTGTTTGTTTATTGTCTCAATAAAAAAATTGAAGGTTATTTTCGCCATAACTAACCGATGAATAAAAAAAATGTATTAAATAATTATTATTATTTTTTATTTTTACTCAACATATTTTAAAATCTTCATTTGGTTGTATTTCATCCTGATATTAGAAAATTCAAAGTATGAAAATTCAAAACGTCTTTTTATTAACTAGAAAAGGGAAAATATAATGGAAAAATCAAGTGATTATTTCCGTTTTTGAGATCTGCTTTTTCAAGAATATTTTCAACGAAGCGGAATGTGTAGGGAGTTTTTTTTCTTTAAACATTGCCTCCAACTCTAGCTTCTCAAAGTTCTCAAGTATTGCAAAAAGTCTGACTCTTGGAGTGTTGTCTAAAATAAGCTGACTGTGACCAATCGTAACGGTCGAGCTCCGCTAGTTTGGCAATCACTTTTTAAAACACTATTGGACGAATTATAGTTTCTAAAATTTAATTCCATCAAATTTGTGCACGCAGGTTCTACGGTTCACTTTCCTTTGTTTTTATTCACAATTCGGGCCTGCTCGTTTGCCTTCTTGGCCTTTTGCTGGGCCGAAGCTCCTCCAACTTTTGCATCCCGTCTGGCCTCGGAAGGTTTGTTTCCTCCTCCGGCTGCCACCAGCAACACGCTGCCCAAAATTAGGAACAGTAGCAGGAGAGCTGAAATTATGGAAAAGTTATTTTATTTTGAAGTTTTGAAACGATTACGCAACGCTTACAGTTTGGAAGCTTCATTTTGCCTTTGAATAACAGACTCGATTGTTTGTCGCAGTATGCACTAAGCGTCTTTTATATAAATCAGAATCTCTGCATTGTTTGAACAGAACAGATTTATTTGTGTTTCATTATGAAACGTCATACGCAAATGACGTAGCATTTTTAAGCCTTTTTAAATTTATGGTTTTATAGAAAACATCGAATTTTTCTTTCAAAATTATAACAAGCATTTTCATGAGTCTTGAATTATAGTTATAGAATGACTTTACTATTTTCGAGATAAAACCAATTTAAGTCTCATTTGGTTTTTTTAATTATACATATTTTGCTTTATTTAAACTCCGCTGGATTTGTTCACAATTTTAGCATTCTCCCTTGCCTTTCTAGATGCTTCATACGCTATTCGGTCTTCCTTTGAGGATTTCAATCGAGAATGTCTTTTTCCAGTCGCCAGAAAAACACCAGCAGTCAGAAGTAGTAGAAATGTGAAGCCTAAAAAAAATATTGAAACAAAATTTCAAGCTTCCATGCAATCACTCACAGTATGCAAGATTCATCTTGTGTTAAAAACTGACACTTAAAACACATGCGGCAAGCTTTTATTGCAATACCTAAGCAATCAAAGTGCTAACAAGACTGGAGCAACACGAGAGCATTTTGACAGTTTGAACTGTTTTGCTTATTCTCAGGCTAATTTTAACTTTTTAATAAAAAAAATAAAGTGTTGAACAAAAGGTGGCCTCGCTAGCAACCTTCCAACAGTGCGGGTTTTTTTTTTTAAAGTCACCTGTTGTCTCGTAATTTGCAAAAATAGTTCCAACTGTCAAAATGCTTATGCGCCCTTTTCAAATGTTGCTCCAGAAGTAAACGTATTTCTCTTCAAAGCAAACACACGAGGCAAGGGCAGATTGACTGTGTTTCAGCAGCATTAATCGAGGTGAAGAATAAGATTTTGCAAGCAACAAATGATGGCATGTCAAAAAACGATTTATTTTGCGAATTTTTGAGTTTCGACAAGTAAATGTGAAGGCATGTATGTTTATTTTTAAATGAGTTTTAAATCATTTTGAGCAGTAAATTTTTTATTCATTTCTATTTTCAATCAATAAATTTAAAAACTTTTAGTGATGAAATACTTAATGTTTTGAATCGCTTTGCTGATGTTTTGATTCATTTCTTTGATGAATTTTTGTAACTTTTGTGAAGCTTATTATTCAGTGCATTACCGCGTTTGTTTATACAATTCTATTTAAGGGGTTACATACATGTAAATCGGGAAAAATGTAAGAGGTTGGTTTGAGCACACACTTAAACTTTTTAATATCTGTTTTCAGGGCATCAAAAATTATATTTTCAACTATTATCAAAATAAATTTGAAGATATTTGGTTGTATCATTGCCGAGATATAGCCATTTTAAGTTAGCAGTTTTAAAAAACGGGTGCCACGATATCTCCACACTGCTTTGACCAAATCGGCTCAAAATTTTGGTGAAGCCTCGTTAAACCAGTACTGTGTGCATGACGAAGCCCGATTTTCAAAAAAATCATTTGAAAAAAAGATAAAAATATTTTTATGCTTTACATATAAAAAATCGCAAGTTTTTGATTTTTGTATTTTTTTTAAATGAAAATTTCAAAATCGGGCTTCGTCATGCACACGGGATATGTCTTGCAAGTCTCCATTTCAAATTTCAGCCAATTTGGTCCATCCCATCTCGAGATATCGTGGCACCCGTAAATCAACTCGGTGTTCAGAGAAAAACGCTCACAAAGTTTAACAGTTCGCTTTGTGCATGGAAATTTTTTTAACGTAAATTGTCTCGTACTCAGTTTAATCATGAAATTGCTTCATGAATCTTTTAGAAAATTTTTGATTTTCTACATGTATGTAACCCCTTAAATAATATACTACGATAATGAAAGATCTATTTATTTTACAGAAACGTTAATTTTATTATTCGAACTTGAAACTTGCATGGAACCCGATATGCAGAATAAAACTTTTTTTAAAATTATAATGCAATTTCCTTCTCTACTTGCCTTTTCCCCAAACTTTCTTTTCATAGTTTGCACACGTTAGTATCATGGTGCTCAGCAACAGGAAACGTGAAAGTGGAACTGAAATTATTAAATAGCGTTTAAAATTAAATAAGCTTCATTTTGCTCAGAATAATAAGCTTCATTGTTCTAGCATTAGCAGTAGCAACTGTTTGTTCCAGGATAGGGAAATTTCTTTTATATGAACACACATTTATTCAAGCAGAAACACTTGGCACACATGTTAATAATGGTAAATATCAGTTTCCACTTGTTGCACAAGCTTTAAACCGCTTTGTTTTTTTTTAACCAAACAACCAATAAACGTTGTTTCAAAACAAATTGTTCGCAGAGTTGGTACTTCAAATAGTTTTACATTTTTTCATTGAATAAAATACATTTGGGTAAGGAGCGTTTGGTACGGTATGTCCACGCATCCCTCCTCCCCTGTAGATTCGGTTGAAAGTGATCCACAGTAGGGCTGGCCGCTTTAATTTTTGAAAAGCATTTTCGGGTGTTCTCGTATGTAATGCAATTATTAATAATAACAAGAAATAATGCATTTACAGTCGACTCTCTTGTTGTCAATATCCAAGGGACCGTCGAGGAAGAGAATCAGTTTACAGAATGATGCAAAATGAAGACTCGATTGAATATTTTTGTCTTGATACCCAGCTATGGGAGGGAAGCATGGCAACGTTCAGCAAACAAAAACAAACAAATGTCAAACATCCTTCAAAGCTTCGTTTCGCAAAGAAAAATGTCTATGCAAGCCATGAGAAAGTAAAATTATTGACAACCGGAAGCGATGTCTAAGGTAAACAGAATCCAAGGGACCGTCGAGGAAGAGATCCTTCAAGCAAGAGAAGAATGAAGAGAAATTAAGTATGCAGTTTGGAAGAATTCATTGATAGATGGAGCAAAATTGATATCGAGAAGTTCGACCGCCAGAGAGTCGACAGTACTTTAATTTGCAGCATTTTTAAGCATCTCTAATAAAGTAAACGAAACAGGTTTTGAAAACACTGTTAATGTCACGCTAAAAAATAATTTGGATGATTTGAGTGCAAGTAAAATAAGTTCCCTTTCTTCTTTTTTTTACAACCCTTTCAGAAGCAACCTAACTAGTGCAATACCACCACCAAGCTTAACTTATTTCTATTATCAATGAAAAGAAGTTTTGTTGGTCCGGAATCTTACATTTTATTATTCGAACTTCAGACTTGCACGAAACCAGAAATACAGAACAATTTTTGCAACTTTTTATTTCATTTTTCTTCCCTACTTGCCCTGTCCCCAAATTGTTTTCCTAGGGTTTGTTGTAAAGTAACACGCCAGTAACACGGCGCTCAGAAACAGCACCAGTGAAAGTCTAGCTGAAATTATAAAACGAACAATTTATCATTGAAAGTACATGAATTGGCCACACTTACAGTAGGTAAGCTTCATTATGCTTAGAACAGCAGATACGGTGGGCTTCGCTTTTCTAAGAAAAGTGGAAACAACTGTTTGGCTCAGAGTAGGGAAGCTTCTTTTATAAGAATCTAGATTTCGAAAGTCGTTTAACAAACATTTATTCCATCAGAAATCCATGACTTTTTGTTTCACAAGCATTGTCGCTTTGTTTGGTCGCTTTATGTTTTGTTGCCTCAAACAATCAACAAACGTTGTTGAAACTAGTTGTTTTTAGTGTTTCACTACCTGAGAAGCTTTTTACAACATAAATTATAACATAGTTGTACATTTTTTGGCACGTCTGGTACGGTTTGTCCATGCATCCTTTCTCCCCCTGCATATTATCCCATGATCGGAAGAAGGGGAGATGAAAGAGAGGGAGAGAGCAACATTTTTGCTTCTCCCAATTTTTTGACGTTTCGTGCAGGGTTGGATCAACAACAGTAGAGGCCAGCTGGAAATCAGAAATATAAAGTCCAAAATCGGTTGCATATCAGCTGTAAAAGCGCATTTAGTGCAGATGTCAAAACAACTTAGCTGTAACCCAGAGCTGTAAAGCGCTTGTAATGCTGCAATCTGACTTGTTTTAGTGCTGTTTGGTTACTTGGGATTTGAATTGTGACCCCGTTCAAAGAATCCTCTCTGCGGTAGACACAACGCAGTAGGGCTGGCTGTTTTAATTTTCGTAATGTATTTTCTTGTGCTCTCGGATATGTGGGGACTTAGTCTATCTCTAAGACTTTTCGGATTTATATTTTTTCACAAAATATGTTACAAATGAGCAATAGACTAAAAGTTTGCTATTTCAAAAATATTTATTTTTCTATTATTTTTTAAATTATTGACGTCTCTCGCTGTAAGGCTTTGTGCAAATGTGGGTGGTCAATGTTTTCAATCGCGCACCCTGAAGACGCCATCTTGATTTCTTGTTTGAAGACTCATCCCGGTCCTGCCCACATAACTTTCGTTGTGGAATCTTCACCAGGGTTAGCCTCCCGTCTGGCCCTGGAATGGGCATTGCTTTCGCTTGCTGCCACCAACAGTAAACCGCTTAAAAGCGACACAAGTAGAAGTAGGACTGAAATTTTAAAACAAGGGAGTACATTTTAGGTTATGTATTAGGTGAACACGATTCTGCTACACTCTTACAATTTGCAAGCTTCATGTTTCTCGGAATAGCTATTGATCTCGAGTAAGAAAGTTTCCTTTATATGAAGCTTGTTTTCAAAACATTAAGTATTTTGACACACGTGTTGAATTTCAAAATCCAATTAGCATTACGTGCAATGCAATGCAAATTTTGCATCATTACTTTTTGTTCCACAATCGTAGCCGCTTTGTTTGTCAATAAATGTTGTTGAAACCAAGTTGTTGGTAGTGTTGGATTCACTATCACAGTAAAAAATTGTGCAAATTTGGAAGGTGTAATTTTGGAAGATTGAATATTGACTCTTTTATGATGTAATTTGAGGGAGCGTTCTTTTATTACGTAATACAAACATTTGGATTTTTCAACGCCCTCTCCCTTCCTCGTAACAATATTTCCATAAAAATTTTAAAAAATGTAGTACTACGGCAACAAAGTAATTAAGAATATTATTTGCTGGAATTAATGTAACCACTGTTAGAGTGGAGAACCCCGAAATTGCCCACTTTATGTAGGAACATTGGGAATTGTACATTTTCTGGAGCGTTCGGCGCGGTATGTCCACGTATCCTTACGCTCCTTTACATTCTGTAAAATGCGATCACAGAATCCTCTCTGTGGTAGACACAACGCAGTAGGGCTGACTGCTTTAATTTTACACGGATAGAAATTCTGTAAGCAAATCCGGTATCGCTATGTTGTCGATTTTGGGAACATTTAAAAGTTACCGGATTTGCTTACATGATTTTATAACATAACCTTCCTAGGCTTTGGTGTTCTGAAATCAGGGTTGGCCTCCCTTCTGGCTCTGGAACGGTTATTGGTTTCGCCTGCTGTCACCAACCATAAATTGCCCAAAACCGGCACAAGTAGAAGAAGGACTGAAAATTTTAAAACAGGGTAGTACATTTTAGGTTATGTTTTGAGTGAAGTCGATGTTGTTATACTCTTACAATTTGCAAGCTTCATGTTCCCCGGAATAGCTGAAACATCTGTTGGTTGCAGAGAAATAAAGATTCTTTTATAATAGTTTAGATATTCTCATTTTTCTTATCACACATGTAAGATTTCAACAGACTTCACATTCCAATTGACATTTGCATCATCCAATTTTGTAGTTCTAGCATTACACAGCTGTTTTATTCCTGCATCAAACTATCTAATAGTGCATAGAAATACATTGTGTTTGATAAAAAATGGTCCCAAGATGCGTTAATCGACAAATGCTTTTATAACTGGTTATGAAACTTACTTACTGAACAGTCGCAACAAACCTCTTGAGTTGATTTTTTGTTGTGAAACAAACATAGTTTGAAATGTCAAATTATTCGATCCTGCAAGTAATATCTACACACAAAATTTTGTCACACACTAAATATTGTCACACACAAAATTTTGTCACACTCCAAATTTTGTCACACACCAAATTCTGTTACACACCAAATTCTGGGACAATGAGCAGCCAAATAAAACGTGTTTGTTATTGTTTACATTGCGTGCTCGTGTTTTTTGTTTATTCAAGGTCAAAACTTTGTTTTTCGAATCGTCAAAAAGTGACAGCTGACAGCTGGAAAACCCGCCTTACCTTACTAATCTACACACATTGACGTACGACAAGATAGCATGAGCAGAATAGAGCTATCTAAGCCCGATCTCACACACACTAGCACACCATTTGTTTTGCTGGCTGGTACAAAATTTAACCTCACTTTTTTCGTGTACGTACACGCAATGCATGCGCACGTAGATAACTCTATATTCTGCCATTGTCTTTTGCAAGCAGAACATAACCAAACTTTTCGGCACCCTCAGCAAACGTCAAATCAATATAAATTGCTGCCGGATCTTTTCCCGGATCTCTCCCATGAAAAGATCCGGCAACAATTTTGTACGGTTTGACGTGTGCGGAGGGTACCAAAAAAGGAAAACAAATCGTTTGGGCGTCATCCACAAAGTACGTCACGCTAAAACCATCGAAACGAAAAAAAAACAGAAAAATGCAAATCACGGTGCGCCGGAACAGTTCACAAAGATTCTAGTACCGCTAGCGTGATGATAGTGGGGCAGCTGCAGTTCGCCTCAACTTCTGCGGCAGAACTTCTTCGTGAGAAAGCCCTCAGCCAGAGATCAGCAATTTCCGATACTCCCGAATGCGGAATGCAAAGTAGTGTGCGCGCTCCTGTGCTATCGGAACGCCGCCCTTTTGCCCCGCAGAAATGGCACTCTAATGGTCGGGGTATTGTAGAACCACGGTGGTTTGGCGTTGTCAAATCAGAGGGAACCTTTTCGAAGAACCTGAAACGATTTGTAAATATACAATGAATGCTGATGTTGAGAACTGTCACTATTGACGATTTGAGACTCCTATCATTTCGATTACTGTCCAATTGTCTTTTGCAAGCCAGAGTCTCGGCCCGAAACTTCAAACACGAACAAAAGCAGCGAACCGAAGATTGGCAATGACGTTTTGGAATTTTGACAGTTTGGAACGCATGAATTAACCCATTATCGGTTTCCCACATGGGTGATGTGAAAATTGTTGCACATGGTTGAAGTGGGGAGTTTTGCAACTTATTTTAATTTATGCTAAATTTCAAAATTTAAACACGAATCTACAGCGAATCGATGTGAAAACTAAAGATACATTGAAAGGCACGATGATTTGATGTGCAATCTTAATCAGAATCGCGGTAAAAGAGGTTTAAATCGAAAAATAATAATAAAACAAATTCTGGTCTGGAATTTAACGAAATTTTTTTCTGTTTTGGAAGACTTAATGTTATTGCACAATGGTTATAGATTTTTTCACAAAAAAGTAAATTTTTCGGTTCGTCCACAAACAATCCCATGTTTGTAAACAAACGACGCCATATTGCCAATGTTGTTCGGTAGCTCATATCAAGCCATCGCCGGGGCCCTGTTGCAAGCAGAACATAACCAAACATTTCGGCACCCTCAGCAAACGTCAAATCAATACAAATTGCTGCCGGATCTTTTTCCGGATCTCTCCCGAAAAAAAATCCGCCAGCAATTTTGTATGGTTTGACGTTTGCGGAGGGTAAACAAATCACTTCGTGCATCAGCCAAGGGATTTGTTTACGTTTTTCGGCTCCCTGCGCAAACGTCAAACCAAACATTTTTTTTCGAAAGAAATCGTTACCCGACAAACTTCGTTCTGCCTTTTTTTTCGTTTGTTGACGTTTTTTTTTGCTTTTTTGCTTATGCAGCCTACTGTGATCAAAATTAGATTTTACGTAACTTTTTACTCACAGTTAGCCGATGCTCCGGAATAGGTTCCAGAGTGGCCAAAGTGTCAATTAGTTAGCGTATAAACCTTCCTTGGGCTTATACGAACTCAACGCAACAAAGAGCACCTCTATCCGACGCTCCGTTTTGAACTGATTCGCGTTCGAACAAAACCATCGAAATTTTTTATATATATAGAAGATAATCTGAGCTTAGTGAAATGTGACAGCTTCTGACATGCACTGTTTGTTTACACTGAAATAAAAAAATAGTACCAAATTCCTTTATTCTAGGAATTTCGCCTCTTTTCCTTATTTAGTAAGCGGTTTTTTTGGATTACTTAATAAGGAAAGGAGTCAAAATTCCTAGAATTTAGGAATTCGGTACTTTTATTTTTTTCAGTGTACAATTCGTTATAGCTTTATTAGAACGATGTTTATGCTGATTTGGATCGCTTGGTTTTCGTTTGTTTGTTTCATGAAAGTATAGCTAAAAATTACAGTTTATCAATTTTTCAACCCAAATCTGACAGTTGCCTTGTTTACGCATTTCTGGGTAGGTTTGGTTTTGACGAAAACTGAGTGATTTTGAACGTTGGGCGCTGTCCAATCAGCGGGGTTGCACCTGCAAGAGATGACGAGCTCCCGATGGGAAATCATCCCGCGCGGGATTCCGGGTTGCATTAGAACCTGCCACAGAAAAAGAAGGAGGGGAGGGGAGAAAAACGGCCCAGTCACGCCAATTTGCAAGAAGCAAATTACCGTGTGGCACAACGGTCAGAATGCAACAGAGGAGAAGAGAGATATTGAAGTTCTGATTTGTTGGGGCATTCCCGTGTGGACTCATCCTGGAAGGGCAGAACCCGGGGGATAAAAATGTTTTGATTAATAGAGTTGTACTGCCAATTATCAGGGGGGGGCATTCCAGAAAGAAGGGAGTTGCACTCAAACCAAAGCAAACAATAGCAATTGCGCGCACAGATCGATTCGATCGATGGATCATGCAACTTCTAGAAGAAGGGTTTCTGTAGCGAAGGTGCGTGGCCGGTGGCCTAGATGAGTTATTGGAATCACGTTTGGTTGCCGGGGATTGCGTGCACAATCACATAAAGTTGGAAGTCACGACGAAGGAAATGGTTGGATTCGCTTGCGGGGTTGCATTGGAAGCTTGTATTAAAGTGCCATTTCAAGCCAATTTAGGTGGCTTTGTTTTGTGCGTATTCTAGGTTCTTCTGCAGTCTAGAGAGATTTTTCGAAAATTCAGCAGTTCTCAAACCAACTTCAACTCGTTTGTCACCTCGTCTTGACAACCAGGATGGGGTATCGTGCTTCCGCTAGCGCTGATCTCGCGGGCACTTCATGAATAGCGAAACCACAGAGCGTAAACCTGCCACTTCACACCTTCGGTTGACCACACGATGCTCAGCGCAACCAGTTATCTCCCAGCGACTCCGCGAGATGTCGCGGCACTATTAATTTTATTGTTGTAATGATTTATCGCCCCAAGATGACCGCGACTAGCCCTGCAACCACGGGTATTGATGTCCCCCCAAGCTAGGTCGTCGTTCCGTTATGCACTGCAGCTGCAGGACTAATCTAATAACTGCCACAAAGAGCGCGGGACTCGTGGTAGCCCGAAGAAGTTTTGCAATTCGAGACGCGCTCCACCTCGAAATCTGCACGTGGCTTCCGGCGTCGTCAGAACTTGTCCGGATTAATTGTGCGGAAAATCTGAGAAAAAAACTTGAAGAAATGGACTCGTCACTCTGCTTTCTTGACGTATTACTTAAAACTACATTGTAGTTACACCCACTTAAAGCAGGGATGTTTGCAAACGATTCAAGACCTACTCACCATAACATACTGACCTGGTCGCAGAGGAGAAAGTCGGCTATCCATTTAATGTGAGGCTTATTATTTGATGCCGCGAGGGGTTACTGGATACGCGATGATTAGGAATTCGTTCCAGGTGCTCAGCCCTGCTGGGTGTGTAGGAGTTGGGTGGAATGTGCGACGCAACCATCAGATTGATACATTGTAAGTCTTTACAATAGCTGGGGAGTGATCTGCTGACCATCTGACATCGATTCCAGTGAAAACTGAAGACCCAACACCAAACATATAAATACCTACAGACAAAAATACATAGATTGTACAGACATGCACAAACCATCACACCAGCACCACTGCTACGGAAGATCTGTCATAAGCATAAAAAGCAAAAAACGTCTATTTTCAAATCAACAATCGCGATGTTCGCTTTGTTCAACACGAAAAGATGAATTTTCGCGTAATTCGTCCGAAATACATACCGTAAATTACTAATTGCACGCGGGATTGATTAGTGAGGGTAAGGAGAAGAGGATGAAGGAAGACTGAGTGGAAAGAACTTGCATTAGGAGTGAGGGAGTTCTATGCAAGGAAAAGGAAGGTTCTGGGGGAAGAGCAATTCCGGGACGGCCGAAACTTATGTCCAGAAGACATTTTTAACTGAAGATTGATGACTGAAGACCTTCAGATTGTAGACTGTAGATTGAAGACTGAAGACTGAAGACTGAAAACTGAAGCTTGAAGACTGAAGACTGTAGACTGAAAACTGTAGACTGAAGACTGAAAACTGAAAACTGAAGACTGAAGACTGAAGACTGAAGATTGAATATTGAATATTGAATATTGAAGACTGAAGACTGAATACTGAATACTGAAGACTGAAAACTGAAGACTGAAGATTGAAGACTGAAGACTGAATACTGAAGACTGAAGACTGAAGACTGAAGACTGAAGACTGTAGACTGAAGACTGAATACTGAAGACTGAAGACTGAAGACTGTAGACTGAAGACTGAAAAGTGTAGACAGAAGACTGTAAACTGTACAGTTGTCAGTAAACTGTCAGTAAACAGTAAACAGTAAACTGTAAACTGTAGACTGTAGACTGTAGACTGAAGACAGAAGACTGAAGACTGTAGACTGAAGACTGAAGCCTGTATATTGAAGAATGACGACTGAAGTATGAACTCTCCAGAACTCAAACTCAGTTCGCAGCTTCGTCTATGCAATGTTGCATCGTTTGCAACCTCTCGCATGAAACTTTGTTGCAGCTGCTGCAGCTGTCATAAAAAAACGTCCCGCCATCCCAAATACGGCAAGTGACTTTTGATTAGCGTTGCTCCCGCTGCGTACACGGCCGTTACCAGCACCGCTGGGTGAATTTGTCGCCATTAAACGCTCCGCTCCGGGTTCTAATGAGTAGATGGCCCGAGCCGCAGTAGTAATAGCTTAAGACATTTAATCTCTCCGCGGCAACCCTCTCTCCGCTGATTTATGATAATTGGAAAGTACGAACGGTTTGTAATTTCAACTCTGACGCCGTTTTGGTCATCTCTTCGTCGGTGGGCCACCACAAAGTTGGCGGTTGTTCGCAGCTGGCCACGCGCGCAGTGTTCTGTAACGGAGTGCGCTACTGTCACTGGCGGGCGTGATAAATGTTCGCGGAAATCGAACCGGACTCGTAACTCATTTGGCCGCGTTGACACCGCGGCAGCGGTAGCGGTACTTTCGAAATTCGCGCGCGAAACCTAGAACAGAGGGTGATAAATAGTGCTAACTTTTCGGACCTTGTGTGCAGTTCTCGCGACGGGGGAGTTGCCCGTGGTTCGAAATCTCCGGTAATTAATCTCAAGGGGACCACCGCCGTGGCCGTCGTTGGCCAGCATCCTGGTCCTGGTTGCGGTCAGGCTGACCTGATAATAGTGGTTGGCAAGAACAATGAACTTCAGTTGATGTGGAGTTGCAGCTAAGGAACCTCTGATAAAACGCGTGGAACACGATTTTTGCAAACTGTCAAAATAATCAAGATCATTAGATCATGGTAGTCCCAAACCAATGCTGTTTATCGTAGGTATGCGTCTTCTTGGTTTGCACTAGTGTGAGTGCATTACTTTGTGCCACGAAAATCAAACAATAACAAAAAAACAAAGGGCCATATCATGAAAATCCAAACATAAACAAGGTCAGCTTCCATTGTTTTTTTTTTTTTTTGCACGCAGTGACATAACCAAACATTTCGACGCCCTCCGCAAACGTCAAACCAGTATAAATCTGCTGCCGGATCTTTTTCCAAATTTGCATGATTTGACATTTGCAAAGGGTTCCAAAAAAGTTCAACAAATCAGTCAAAAAGTTTATTCGTCGTTACTTTTTTGCAAGGTTTACCACTGGTAAACTCGAAAAAGAGGGTTTGTTTTCCTTGCGTTGACAGATAAAGGGTACTTGTGACTTTGAGTGTAGGTAGAAAGCACTCTCAAAAAATGTAAACATTTTACGCAAGCTTGTTTTTGAACTGGCGTAGAACCTTATTGAAAACTTGTATAAAACGTTTCACCTCCTTCACACAAGTTCCTCACCTGCAGTAGATCACAAACCGTGGCCGCGGCGACCCTTGCCTGCAACAAACTATTCGACTGGCTTGCTGGACGCCAAGCGGAGGGTGTGGCCCCAAACAGGGTCGGGCGGCCAACCTCGGCTGATTGATAGGCATCGCGATTTGTGTTGATAGGTTGCGCGCGGAAAGCTATGCGAAATGTGTGCGGCACGGATATTGGTAGCGGAGGTGGTCCGAGGTAACCGGCGAGGTCAAACAATTTATCGAGTGACCCGCGCCGGTGGTGATTTGAGGGATTGTTGACGTTTGACCCGCCCGTGGAAGAGCTAGATGCTGAAGATTAGCGGAACTTGTTGAAGTTCCCACCTCTAACGATCTTGACGGTCTGGACATTGACATCGCTTGATCCGAGCATCAACTGACATTCACCACTTCTAAACGCAACTGTCTCCCATCGGTGAGAGCCTACAAATTGCCGTTTGTCCCCAGTTGATATCCCACATGCAACCGCCACCTCTAGTCCAGGTCTCCAAACCTTGACACGTTGTTCTCCGTCATCGGCTGACATTCATTTCCATATGTCGTCCCGGGGTATCCATTCCGGAGTCATGTCCAAGTGCATGTTCTAACTAATTACTCTCCGTTCGCAGAGCGGACCCTGCCGGACACGGGGGGTTTCGTGCTATTGGCATTGACAGTGCGCCGGGCTTTGGTTGCAGGCTTGATTTACGGTGATTGTCCCCGGCAATCCAATCAGTTAAACGCGCTGGTCGGTGGCGTGCTCTCGAAGTGCAATTGACATTTTGTGATGTATCGTGCGTGACAAAGACGACTCAAGAGATCTGTCAAATCGCCAAGATTCTTCACTTGAGGTTGAGCGAAAAAGGGTAATCAAAAACAGCTGTCAAAACCGCCACTGCTGCAGACATTCTGCAATTCGTGTACAAAAAACGTGGTGGCCAGGGCTACTGTGTTGTGTTAACCGCAAAGATGATTCCTTGATTTGCTTACCTTGAATGCAAACAGGATTGTTTCTAAATATGACAGCTGCAAATCGACAAACGATCCGATTTGCGGTCAACCTAGTGCGGTGCGGTGACCAGCGCGAGGACAAGTCCCACGAAGATCTAGGCGGCGATCGTGAGGCGTCCAGTTGCGTCGCTTGGCGTTATTGTTATTTAAATGGGCCGTTATTAATAAATTGTGTTTCGCGCGGTCGCAACGAACATGCAATACGGACTTTGCCTCATAAGTTAATCTAAATTATTATCTTAATTATTCGGCCCATTGAGGGGTGCTCCAGAGAGTGCAGTTGCATTAATTCAAACGTTAAGATCGATTTGACAGCCCCCGCTCGCGGCGTCCCGCGCCGCACTTCAGGTTAGGATTTTATTAAAAGATTTTTCTGCCGCGTTCTAGGCCTTAATCGAATAGCGTGGTTCTAGAGTTGCATGTTCGTAACTAGAACTAGAACTCACGTAACTTTCTTCGGTCGACCCTGCCAGGCCGCGAGGGACCTGCATGTTAAGGTTGGCAACGATTTTGCATTCCGGCATGCGGGGAAGTAATTATGAATTAAGGTGCACACTACAATCCCTCCAGGTGGCGCGCGGATATCGAAAGGGAAAAAACCCATTTACATGGGGTCATTAAGTGGAAAATTGTGTTACCGTTTCACTTTCGATTCAAACGGCCGGCTGACCAGACCGCGGTGTGGCCATTTGATGGCTAATGACGGAACTTTAGGCTCGGGGTTGGATTGAAATGACGATGGCGGCATCGCAGCGCTAGATTGATGTGACACATGAATTAACACAAGCAAAGTGGCGCTGTTGTCGATGAAGGGCATTGAAATTGCACTGAACTGGAGAAAAATGCATCTCGGAGAGGTCGGATGACTTCCTTGACGATAGAAATGTATCTTACAAAAACTGACCTAAAGATATCTTGCAGAAATTGACCTGAAGTTATCTTGAAAAATTGTCCTGAAGTTATCTTGCAGTTTTCTGTTATCTTGCAGCGAAGTTTTATTTCATTTTAGTATTCGCTTTTAAGAACATTGCAAAATAACTTCTGCCATCTCGAATCAACCCCTCCGACGTTGACACCCGTCAATGCAAAACTAACAATTCCGCCCTTACTCTCGTCAATCCTAACCTCAAAACTGACCACCAGCTCGTCGCATCCCACCACCCGTCACATTGCAACCGAGCTGTCAACATTGCAGCCGCAACTCCTCCAACAATAGTAGGTCAGCTCACGTCGACCTACATCCATCATCCGTGCGGCAGTGAGACTTGAAAACCTCACAACAGCCTTGATCCACGGCGGGGGGCGTTACGATTGCAGATTGCATCACATTGCAAGCATGCAGCGCCCCTCGGTTTGCCCGGATGGGTCATGGGCGTCCGTCTATGCAAATATCTGCGCGGGCCTCAGACTGGCAACAAGCTCATAATCTCGAAGAAGGAATTGTTGCTCCCGCGGCTATTCTGGTACCTAACCTAACCTCATAAAACGCAGAACGTTGCGAAAATAAATCTGATAGAGCGCGCAACACCAGTCTGGGCTATCCAGATGTTATTAGCTTCCACCATTAATGAATTGCGCGGTATCCCCGCGGGGCGATACTTGGAAGTGCGAACCCAAATTGTCCTGATGATGATGATGAGACTGTGAGGCGGATAAAAGTTGTGTGGAATTATGGACTCGGACTAAAGTGTGACTTAAACAGGGCAAAGTACCGTAATTCTCGCCGCAGTGTGATTAAAAGCTCGTTGACTCGTTGAAGTGGTGACGTACCTACGCCCGAACATTTGCTTTTAATACCAGAGACGTCTTGTCCATCGCAGCAAAGCCAAACAGACGTAAATCTGTTGGCAAATAAATCAAGCAGCAATTTAACGGTCGATTTGAACGATAGAAAACTCACCACGACCAGTTTGTATTCATCACCGCTCACGCGTTTGACAGTTGCATTAAACTATGTGCCAGGGTTGCCAAACCTGCAGCCCGCGAAGCCATTTCGTCCGACCGGCGACGGCTTTTGAAAAATATTCATTGACGTTCATGAAATTTTATAAACTAAAACCACAGAGAACAGAAGTATATCATTGAACAAACAGCATTGAAAAACGTGTGTAAAAATTCAAACCAAAATACGTTGAAAAGAGCTAGGGTGTGCACCATCCGCCTAGATAGCGCCACTTCCAAAATCATGATGGCCTACAGTAGCAGAACGTTGGACCATCTAATCACTGCATAAAACATTCCGTACGAACGACATCAGACCAATGTCTGACTGCCCTTCATCAGAGGGTTGCAATTTTACGCGCCAAAGAAGGTAAACAAAACGAAATCGGACATAACATGTGTAAAGGGACTATTTTAAGTTGTCGCTTGAAAAATCATTTTTGAATGATTTTTTTGTTATGTTTTTGTTAATGTTATTGCATTTTTGCATTATTTTTAGTCAACTGGAATTATACAGAAGTGAATTTTATATTTAAACAAGGTTAACATTTATTTTCTTTCGAAATTATAGAGTTATCTAAGCCCGCTCTCACGCACACTAGCACGCCATTTGTTTTGCTGGCTGGTACAAAATTTAACCTCAATCTTTTCGTGTATATACACGCAATACATGCGCACGTAGATAACTCTATTGAGCCTTTTTCATTGTTAGGTCAAGTATTCTCAGCCGCGACGGTGGCGCCGCCAAGCGTATCCTGCACACTCTAATTTCTTTGATGCAAGATTGTATGCAACGCATTTTTTTAGTTTACACGGTTTACACACAAGTTAGAACCAAGATGTACATCTGTTCTCTGTGCTAAAACCACCGGTTTACGCTCAGGCGTTACGCTTTATATTTCGTCGATTTCTCTCGAACGACGCAATATTTTTGCAATCTTTATCAAGCAATTAATACGTCTTGTGCAGATCTACAATTTGCTTTCAAAGTAATATAAAAACTTTACACTGTTTTCAAGGTACAGTTAAACCGCGCATAGTGTGCAGGCGTTACGCTTTGTATTTAATCGATTTCTCAAATACGCGTAATAATTTTGCAATCTTTTTGAAGCAAATTGTAGACTGAAACAAGACGAACAAAATGATTCAAAAAGATTGCAAAAATATTACGCCGTTTTAGAGAAATCGCATGGTTCAACTGTATCAACATAACAGAAAACGTAACGCCTGTGCGTAAACGGGGATTTTATTGTACAGAGAAACATCTTTTTACGCGGTGGCGTTACGCTTTTTGTTTCGTCGATTTCTCCATAACCATACAATATTTTTGCAAGCTTAAAAAAGCTTTTGAAGATCTGAACAAAACCTACAAATTGCTTTTAAAAGATTGCAAAAATGTTGCGTTATTCTAGAGAAATCGACAAATTAGAAAAAAACGTAACGCATCGCGTAAAAAGAGGTATCAGTAATTCTTCATCTCTGGAGTTTTCAGTTTTGCTTTTTGGATGTTTTTTAATACCCCTGACTCAAGGCGGTCTCAAAAACACCCAAAAAGCAAAAACTGGAAATTTGGTTTATTGGACCTTTTAAAAAAATCCAGATCTGTCAATTATTTTTTGTTTATATTCCCAAGAAATTATGGCACAAATCTGTGGAAAATCTGGGGAAAAATCTGCAAGAGAGCTTGTGCAAGTCTCCAGACGCACGCCAAAAATGAGCCCGCCATTTCCTTAACTACAGTTTGATACGAATTACCTTCACCAAAAATAATTTTGATTGAACAGAGAAATTTTTTTTGTAAGTGGAATCAATACACTTTGTAGGGGGACAGCATCTAATTCAATCGTGCCTCTAATGTTGCCATATCAGCACTTTGTCGTTCAAATACAGCACATAAAAAGCGTTTTCAACTGAAATAGCAAGCATGTTTCTATCAAAAGTTTAGCTAAATTAGTTTTCTAAATACTGAAAATCAGCAAATTGAATGGAGTTAGGAGCGAGTGCTTAACCTGCCAAACATACGAGAATGTCCCCTATTTCGTTTTTTTCTCTTAACTTAAAAACTTGTTTGCAATTTGAAAATGTCTTATTTTCAAGGGAAAATAGTATGGGACCACCCTAACGAATTTCAAAAATTGTCCAACTTTATGTTTTTGCCTTCCTCACCTTACTGAGGAAAGGCTATAAAATCACTCGAAAAATGAACTTCTCAATTAGACCTCCTAGACCCACCTTCATGTATACCTATCGACTCAGAATCAAATTCTGAGCAAATGTCTGTGTGTGTGTGTGTGTGTGTGTGTGTGTGTGTGTGTGTGTGTGTGTGTGTGTGTGTGTGTGTGTGTGTGTGTGTGTGTGTATAGGGATGTGGGTCTGTGCACCAAAAAATATGCACTCGATTATCTCGACATTGGCTGTACCTATTTTGTCCGTTTTGGTGTCATTCGATCCGTCTTGGGGTCCCATAAGTCGCTATTAAAAATTATGCAGTTTTGTTAAGTACTTCAAAAGTTATGCTAAAAAACAACTTTGACTAAAGTTCGGAAGATTGTAAAAATGGTGGTTTTTGTAAGAAAACCTGTCATGTTATACATTTTCAGAAAGGTATTTGAAAGACCTTTCCAATGCGTCAATGAAGATCAATTGAAGATCTGACAACCCTATCAAAAGTTATAAGCACTTAAGTGTCAGTTATGCACTTTTTGGAGGCCGGATCTCAGATATTTTGATGAAAACGTTGTACGGATCTCTCATGCGATATACCGTTGGATAGGTAATCAAAAGACCTTTTCAACAAGAACGAATTTGATTGGGGATCTGGCTACCCTATCAAAAGGTGTAAGTATATAAGTGCCCTGCAATATGAAGACTATCCAATCTAGTGGTATGAATAATGAGTCAAATTGATAAAACACTGAAAAACATCGCCCTTTTGTGTCTATTTTGGATAGCACCCTTTAAATGTGAGGAAGGCACCAACCACCCTAGGGTGGATTAAGTTACGTTTTCATGTAATTTTGCTCGCTAAATCTGCCCTCAGAATTGAGCCAATGTGTCAAAATCGATTTTTGGTCATATTTTGGGATTTTTCTGACCCTAATTGGGAACCACCCTATTTTTGAACCAAACCAAAAGTTGCCCCTTTCCATTTGCAACAACTCTTCTGAAGACACCAAAGCTCCAAAACTTCACAATTCTTCGGATAATCCAATTAATTTTGCGATCTGGACCACTGTGCAATGACAATCAAAACGTAACGCCTCCGCGTTAAAAGGCGCCGGTGCTTATGTTCCACATGACCATCATGACAAAGAAAATTGCTTTAGAAATTTTAACTTTTAATTGCATTTCTATTAATATTTTTTCAAAGTCAAAGTATATTCCGGATATATTTGGGATTTCAATGAATTAAGTTATTAATTTAAAATTCAATCTATAATATCTTATGTATGCACGTCCCTAAATTGGACATGTCGATGTATACGACTATCGTTACGGGCGTTACAAGTCACGAGAAATGCTACAGAGAAACCTCGTTTTACACAGAGGCGTTACGTTTTGAGATTTGCCGATTTTTCTGGAACGACGCAACATTTTTGTACTCTTTTTGAAACAATTTGCACGTCTGGTTCAGATCTACATCCACGTCAAAAGAGCTTTCTCTATTTCAGAATCCTGTTAGAATCGACCTAATTTGGGACTTCGTCTCTGTCACCGAAATTGACTTCTGATGCTCCGTATTCGTTTGTTGATTCAACAGAACCTGTTTTTGCAGCTGAAGTCTACAACTAAGTTGATCACAACTTTGGAACGGTAATACAAATAAAATTTGAATATCATTCTAAACGTCCATTTACTCCAGAAAGAGCTGAAAGCGCCACCCTGGTCCGAAGAAGGATGTAGCTAATTAATACCACAACTTAATAATGTCAACAGGAAGTAGTTCAACTCGTTAGCCGGATCGGTTGTTACAAAACCGGTGACATCTACAGTTAAGTTGTTCTAACGCTCCGCACTTAATTTGCATCCTAACCGCTCAGCCAAACCCGCCTCTAGCCGATGTTTCCAATCGATCAACTCAACAGTCCTCCCCTTGAAAGCCACTGTACTTGGTCAGTGAAGCTCATCGAGTTAATTGCCCTGGAATAAGCTCAAGTGACATAACGCAGCCGTCTCAAAACTTCACTTTCTAGCGAGCCCTTCTTGCGATCGTGGACGATCTTCTTCTTCGACCTCACGCAAGTATACGTATAATGCTTCGCGCAAGAGGTGCAATCTACGCAATTACAGACATTCCGGTTGAGCGATGTGCGCCGTGCAGCCAAGAACCTGCTTCAGAATTGCTCTCCGGGTGCCTCCACTCGGGGCACTCTAATTAGGAGAGCAGGTTCTTCATTCGACGGACAACACGACAAAGTCATCACGCAAGAAGAGCCCCCAATAAGGTGATATGGGACGAAATTGCTCGCAAGGTCGTCTGCGCAAGAGCTCGGTAAGGACCGCCGCTGCGCTGCAAGGTGGTGCAACCTTAAATGGAATGGCACTTGCCACGGAGAGGCCGGTCTTGATTGCGACCGCTATGGCCACGGATTGGTGCGGTTTGTTTTTCTCTCGTAAATAATCAGGATATTAAATTGAATTGCTCGCGTGAGAGCGTGTGGTACGGCGTAATTCTTTGGGCGGCGGCCGAGATTGAGATTACTGTTCTAGTGGAGGGGGCGGGGGGAAATCTTCCGCTACAATGTTGTGTTGGGGCGAAAATTGGCCCCGGCGGATGTGCGCCTCGTTGGAGATCGTTCTGCTGCGGTGGCGCCGCTACGTAGCAGTAGAGGAATTCAATCGAAGGATCAGAAATTGTGAAATCAATCATCGACGGGAGGTTTAGTGGTCCGGCACGACTGCAATTGTCGGAACCTTTATTTTTATAGGCTGCAGACTTGTTGAGGAAACCGCTTGGACGAGCATCATGATGGGATTATCTTCCCAGGTGCAGATTAAAATTGCTCAATATTCGCTATCTGGACTTGGTCGTGGTAGATTCCATCACGATCAACGAAGACGTAACGCCCATTGACGGACCGACTCTTCGGCTTCTCAGAATTTGTTTGTTGACCATAGAGCTTTGGGACCATCCATAAACCACGTGGACACTTTAGGGGGTTTGGCGATTGTCCACGATCCATACAAAAAAGATTTTTTTTGTATGGACAATTGTCCACGAAGGGGGGGGGGGGGTAACAGATTCCCAAAAAAGTGTCCACGTGGTTTATGGATGGTCCCTTTATGACGTTTCGCGTACGCACACTAGCACACCATCTGATTTTGCTAGCCGGACAAAATTTAACCTCAATCTTTTTCGTATACGTACACGCAATATATGCGCACGTAGTAACCTCTATTAACATTTTCTATACAGTAACACCAGTTTTTAAGCAAAGGCATTACGCGTTTTGTTCCGTCGCTTTCTGTCAAACCAAAAACACATTTTTGTAAGCTTTTAAAGGCGATTTGTAGATCTGTACAAGACATAAAAAATGATTCAAAAAGGTTGCGTTGTTCCAGAAAAATCGTCAAATTACAAAACGTAACGTGACAAAACCTCAGACGATAAAAAGAGATTTCTATGAATCAAATTATTGACAGTTCCCGCTGAGGAAATTAAAGCTGCAATCGGCCCTAGTAAGCCCGATTTTATTCTACCATAAGACAAATTGGGGCGTTACATTTCTCAGAGGGTTGTCTCCTAATGTGGCATTAAGATGAATCATCGTAATGAAATTTCGGTGATAAAATTCCAACAGCACACGTGGTTTATGGACGAGCCCTGAACAACAACAAAATTGTGACAGATGACCAAAGAGTAACACCACGTAACTCTAACGAATTTTTGAAGAAGAATTTTTGCATTTCCGTAGTAACTTTTCAAAAGGGCGAAACCTTGGATGTATCAAAGCAGCAGGTGTACACAATATTTGCAACCGAAAACAACTATTTTTTTCCTTCTTTTTCATCTAAATTTCTTTTATTACGTAACTCAAAAATTAAGATTTTTGGACCGACTCCTCCCCTTGTTACCAAATTTCCATACAAATCAAAAAAATATGGTGCGTAATCCTTAAAATTCTGCGTTGCGTAATTAAAGTATGTTCCCTAAATTGGATTTTCAGTGATTTTGACAGCTGGTAATAATAGTAACGACCGTAACGCCAGCGCCAATCCCCAGCGGTAGGGTGGTACTTTTCTAATAAAGTGCAGTTATTTAAGTTTGGTTTAAAATAAATGTAAACAATTTTGAAGATCTTAACTCACTCCGGAAAAGCATCAGATTCATTTGCTGGCAATTTGCACCGTTTCGCGCAAAAAGGCCCAAACTAATTGCACCAACTGTCAGATAATGTTAAAGCCAAGTGACTCCTCTCGCCAGCAGATGACAGCGAGACGTCTTCGCGAAAGCCTCCTCGAAGATTGAGCATCTCGAGAAGTAGTTTCTTGTGCCAAAATCCCACTCGGAAACCACAGTGATACAGGAAAAGGGGTGAGATCAATCAGCGGTTGGAGTGGTCGTTTTTGCTTGAAGAATCACTGCTTTCGAGTGAACTACCGCCAGTTCTGGCCAGAACGGCACCCAACGGGTTTCCCAGGAACCCCGTGTGATGGATCGTCGTCGTCGTCGTTCGCAAGCCTCTGGAAGATGGTGTATAATTACAGGGTGCTCTCACTCTGAAACCAACACCAACTCGGTCGACGACGACTGCTTGTTTCACGTTCAAAACAAAAGAAAGGTCAGAAGGGATCTGCGTTCGTAATTCAGTCAGGGAAGCACAACCTCCTCATCAACATTCCGCGTCGCGTTGAGGATGACCTTTGACAGGGCTGCAACAACAACTCCGCAAGAAAGAGAGACTCGCGGTGATAATTACGCGAGCTGGCAGCACTTCTTGCATTGTCATTCGAAACCTTCGCGCACTAGTTCGCGGGGTGCGGTTTGGAGGAGCTCGCTGCAACACTGTTGCAGAAGCTGAAGGGTCTTCTTCGCTGGCAAGGTTTCGGCTTACAGCTTTCTTCAAGTTGACCTCGAGGTCTTCTTCACTGGTGTAACCGAGTGGACGCTAAGCTGACCAAGGGTGCCATTAGTCCGGCATTGTTCTGAAGTGTCCTGCAATAGCTGGTCCGGTGGACCAAGAACATCCCAAGAACTTGGCTTGTAACGGTCGCTGTAATTGAACCTTTGACATGTTTTGCAGTGCAGAATATTTATAGCTATCTTCCTGTTAATTACACACCAACTCCAAGTTCAATATCTGCCAAGTCACTCGATAACTGCACACATCTGGCTCAAGCCCATCGTCTAATCCCGTTCGAGTGTGCTGTCGCCGAGCTACCAGAGCGTTAATAATGAGCAAATAAATCATTCCAAACTCATCGTGAGTTCTCGAAAAGCGCCGTTCAACACCTCCTTCTCTCTCGGCTAACTTTGTAGCAGCGGCCTGAGATTCCTGACAAGGCCGTTCGCCACTTTAGGGCAGTCGTTGTTGTCGCCACGACTCGATCATACATCAACAGTCCATTTTTAATACGTGTGTACAAATTGCAAACTCGCGTTCGAACCGGGGCTTGGCCGGCGCAACTGTCCACTTAGAAGTGGATGCTGACGACGACGAGGGGCTGTCGATATAAATTATCGACTCGGGATTTTCAATGCAGCTGTTCTGTTTATTCGACGGCAGTCGTTTGTTTCAACACTTGGCGGTAGCACCACCTGGTGGACGGAAGATGCAGAAGCAGTGACACCTCGCGTGGTCACCGCGAACTTCACAAATATGGTAGCACACATGACATGCCAAACTGGTGGCGAATGGTTAATTTATAGGCTGTTGGTTACTTTGTTACGCAGAGGTTTTGGCAACCCTGTGAAGCTGTCAAACCGTGCGAAATTCGCTTTTAGTCACCCACGGTGCAGATGCCCTTAGCTGTCAAACGGAAATCTTGCAACGATTCACAAAACATCTGTTTTCCTATCCGCTAAACAATCTTCAAAGTGTGACAACAATTCAACACTGGTTCAGCTCACCCTGCAATATCCAACAAAGTCAGGTGCCCTCCCCCTCTGGCGGCCACATTCTGCAGAAACAAGATTAGATAAAGAAATCAGCTTATTCAATTAATATCTGACCAGCACCATCGCGGGCAAACAGCTCGACGAACCGCCAGCTACTTGGAAACTTGGGAAGGGAGGCAAGCCATTTCATTTTGCCATAAATTTAATGTCCATAATAATGAAAACGAGCGCGTGAAAAGCACTGTTTGAGGTGTCATTTGGCAGATTAGAATAATGGCACCACTGCGCTGTCGAGCCACCTACACGCACCCCCTGTATTAAGTGGTGTGAGGTGCTTAGAATTTTGCACTCAATGACATTTGTCCGAGATTTGTTCCTGATGGCGCTTAGGCTGAAGGTTGGGAATTGATCGTCCCGGCTGTCGCTGGCGATAGAGATTAAGTGATCTTGCGGGTTTTTATTGAAATTAGCGCTGAATTGATCGATAACCGTAAGGAAAATGGGGTTTAATGGTGATTGATCTAAGGGTAGGCACCCCTGTTTGATCTTGTTTAGTGTAAACATGTCATTTTATCAAACTTTGATGATATTGTTCAAGTTTGGCAACCCTGTCGCAAAAGCGCTTGCGTTACGACCGTTACGAGCGCAACCAGCTGTCAAATGTTTGTTATTGTTTACAATCTTGATTTGTTCTTCAGAGGGAGCGTTCATTCATTACGTAACACAAAGTTTTAGGGATTTTTAATCATTTATTCCTCGAAAATCAACAATAGCTTAAGCAACAATGAACTTCTGGTTGACGGCATGTCCGACCAGCGGGGCGACATACTTGGCCGCCGCTCCCAGGTAGTTGTTGTATCCGTAGCCGTACCCGGTGTGGGCCAGCGGAAGTCCCCACGGAGCGACCTTTGCGATGGTGGGCTGGACAAGGGACGCGACCTTTCCGTGGCCGTACCATCCGTTGTAGGCGCTGTAGGCTGGCTGGTTGACTCCGTAAGGGTAGGCAGCGTGTTGGTTCCAGTAGTTGAGACCGGTGTAGGTGTTCAGTCCGTTCCAGGAGTTCAGTCCGTTCCAGGAGTTGAGACCGTTCAAGGAGTTTAGACCGTTCCAGGAATCCACGCCGTAGGTGGTCACTGGCCACGAGCTCGGGACATGTCCAGCTTGGGCGACAACGGCCAAAGAGGCGACGAACAGAGCGATGAAGGCCTGCAAAAGTAGAATTTTGATTGGTTTTGTCCAAACTTAGCTATTGATTAACTTGCGTTCATTTTTTTCACGATTGGTTTCACGCTTCTTGGACGAAGTTGACTATCAGACGAAGAGCTGCTGGTGAACTATGCTGACAAATGCGTGTACAAGCGGTTTTATACCATTTGGGACAACGCATCCTGAAAGCAATTTGACCCATGTTTACCCATCCAACCGTATCGTAGATCGTAAGTTTAATTGGGTCACAAGGTTCTTAACTCGGAAGTGATTGTCAAAATTCGAAATCGAAAAAGTATAAAATCACGGTTCAGGACACTGCCAAGCATAGTACACCAGCAGCTCTTCCTTTGATAGTCAACTTCGTCCAAGAATCAACCAAGCGTGAAACAATGAACGTAAGTTAATCAACAGTTTGTATAACTGCACATCACAACTATTTATCTTTTCGGGTAGGCCTTCATCGCTCTGTTTGTCGCCTCTTTGGTCATTGCCGCCCAAGCCGGACATGTCCCAAGCTCGTGGCCAGTGACCACCTACGGCGTGGACTCATGTAATGGACTGAACTCTTGGAACGGACTGAACTCCTGGAACGGTCTCAACTCCTGGAACGGTCTTAACTCCTGGAATCATCAAGCTGCCTACCCGTACGGAGTCAACCAGTGGTCCTCGCCAGCCTACAGCGCCTACAACGGATGGTACGGCCACGGAAAGGTCGCGCCCCTTGTTCAGCCCACTATCGCAAAAGTTGCCCCGTGGGGACTTCCGCTGGCCCACACCGGATACGGCTACGGATACAATAACTACCTGGGAGCGGCGGCCAAGTACGTCGCCGCCAACCCCGGATCGGTCCATGTGGCCCCGCTGGTCGGACATGCCGTCAACCAGAAGGTGATCTTGGCTTGAGCTAATAAAATGTGATTTTCCTAAAATATTGATTATATTTTGTTAATTTCATCAAATTCGACGAAAACGCTTCAGCGATTGATAAATGTAAACGTGTGACAGGTGGTTCCGTAACGTCTGTAACGCAAGCGCTGCAGCTTATTCAACACAGTTTTCTAATGAGTTCTTTGAGTTCAAACCACTCCAGAATGACATCACTGAACCGACCTGTCAGTCTAACAACCTAATTTAGCAATCATCCCGGACAAGACAACAACAGAAAGACTTCACCGTAGCAGGTCTCCCCGTCATCGGACCTCCCGCTGGTCCCTTACACACACTCAGCATGTGGGTTCGTCCAGCTCGGACGATCGATCGATGTCTTGTTTCCCATCATCAAAGACCCCGGGTGTGTTTGCCCGCAAAGTGCGAAAATCAGCGTCTTTCGTCGACCAAGTGTCATTTGCCGACCATTCCCTGGAGGCTCCGTTTGGAGCCCCAGATCACGCAATCTAGTTCACACGCGGAGATCTGCCACGTTGAGCGTAGTAGGCTTTCAATGGGCGCGCTCCTTGGGAAGGTGTTAAATTATCACACCAATGCCTACTACGATTGCCTTGAGGGGTGGTGGAATTCGAAGCCGCCTTCGATCCGCCGCTGTGCCGACTTGACAGTAAGTAGCCACTTGCGCGGCGGCGCGCTCAAAATTATGCCTGGTAGCATCAAATATTTTTACGAGCGCGCGCCCCTGGAATGGGCCGCGTAACCATAAATCCCACCTAATTGTCGATAAATTACTGCGTTTATAATAAATATTTATACCCGCGTTCAATCGGTGGAAGCGGCTGGCCGCTAATCTCCATATAACGCATATCAAGCGCAAGTCGGTTGAGTTAGAGAGGTGTGCACACGACGGTCGCTACACGCACACAATCGGCCATTAGCGTGAGCGACGCGAGCGTTAGCATTACAATGTAATGCGGCCATATTGGTTCTCCTTGCGACACCTTAATGGCTTCATTAGTGGGCTCCTCCCACCTTCCGATCTTACACCACTAATCCCCGGGGTACTAACCGTAAATTACGCCACTTTATGGCCTCCAACAAACCAATAGAGACTGACCGTCCTTCTCCTTTTTCTTCCTCTTCCAGAATGCTGCTCACACTCTGCTGGATGCTGGTGTTAGCAGGCCTGGTCCAGCGGGCGGTCGGGCTGGACCCGAAGTTCGATCCGTCCACCCGGATGCGGCTTGTGCTGGTTCCGGCGGACGCCCAGGTCGGTTCCGTCATCTACCGGTTACGGGCCACCGACGAGGAGTTCGAGTACCCGCTGCAGTTTGAGCTTGTTGGTAAGTTGTGATTGTCAATTTGACGGGCGTTACTGTAACGCTTATCTGACGTTTGACGTGAAAACAAATCATTTTTGTTTGGTTTATTGAATTTGAAAATTTCCTCAAACCAAACTTCAATTATCCTCCCACAGGTGACGCCGCCTCCGCCACCGTCCAGATCGAGACGCTGCCGTGCACCCGGTTCAACTCGATCTGCCAGGCGAACGTGATCCTGCAGCGGCGGCTCGAGGCGGGCCGGTACTACGACTTCCAGGTCGCGGTGAAGGACACCAAGGGCGGCATGTCGGTGCAGGCCTGCTCGATCACGGCCACCAACTTCAGCACGCCGCACGACCTCATTTTTCCGCACAAAACGGGCATCATCATGGTGCCGGAGGTGAGTTCCATAAATGCCCTCGCGAGGTGCTCGAAAGGGGGGAAAAGTAGGACAAGTATAATAAATAAATTTTCCCATGAAGAAGAACAATAGACGGGTCCGGGAGGTAATTCCGAGCGCGCGCGCGCGCCTTGAACCTTTTCCCTAATCGGTGCGCGATCGTGCGATGTAATGTCCAGCCTAGGGGGGAGGGAAGCGTCCTTTGTTCGAGATTCTCTGGAGAAGTTCTCCGGAAAATCTTTCAGGTCTTTAAGCGTAGACCCTCTGAGAAATGTTACGCCCCGATCGGCCCTTGTCAGCCCGAATTTGTTCTACCAACAGGGGCGTTACATTTCTCAGAGGGATGGAGGACGTCATAAATGGTAGCGTATGGTAACGGCGTTATGTCCCTCTAATTGTCAAAATAAAAAAAATGAAATGACAGCCATATCATACGTTACGTTATTTATGATTGAATTAAGTCAATTCTAAACCAACAATTAATATGTGATTTCCCAGAGATCTACTCTTCCCGTACCCGGTAGTCATAAATATGGTTTCTCGCGAAAACAAACCAGGCCAGGGCAGAAAAGCGCGTGCCTCCGGGTCCGATCGCACAAATCGCCGATCCAATAAATAATCCATATTTAAAAATAGAATCGCTGCATAAATTCCGCCACTTTATTGGTCTGCCAGTTCTTGTTGTTGCTGTGCCTCGAAGAAGACACGCGCCAACACCTCCCCTCGCGAGAGCCTCCGCCGCCGCAATTCAACATAATTAGATTAAATAAAACATAAATTTGCCTATCGAAGACGCTGCTAACCGGTTTCGAGCAGAATGTTTGGC
Source organism: Culex quinquefasciatus (assembly GCF_015732765.1). Taxonomy (NCBI): domain Eukaryota; kingdom Metazoa; phylum Arthropoda; class Insecta; order Diptera; family Culicidae; genus Culex; species Culex quinquefasciatus. The sequence continues at coordinate 102,412,884 of NC_051861.1, forward strand.
TGTGGCAACAATTCTACAATCGTTCTTTGGCGATTAGGCTGAAGTCGGATAGAAAAAGCACCAACAACTGGCGGTTTATCCTTTCTTGAGCAATAGATTACAAAATTGGCATATTAGAATGTACAGTCCCTGGTTATTACCAGGGAAGGACTGCAACAAAGTTTGAGCTCAGACAAATAGACGACTCAATTCAGCATGTTTCTTCGGGGCGTTACATTTATCAAAGGGTATGTTTATTTGTGACTTTGTAACTCATCCGGTATTTTTGCATGTCACACTTCACGTTAATGTTGGTACACGTAAATTTGACATTTGAGGTTTGCATAATGCTGTTACTATACGTTACCATTTATGGTACGCACCCCAGAAATGTCAAAATCGCTCGGTGCTACCAACATTACAAACAAAGTGTGGCATGTTATGGCAGCTATCCTATTTTTACATTGTTGGTATCACTACGCGATTTTGACTTTTCGGTCGTGCGTAACGCCGTTACTATTTGTAACGTGCTCCATGCTTAAAATCCTGGATGATGTTTTTTTTCATTTAATTTCCATTTATGGGTGAACTTGTGTTCCAAACCAATTCTTGTTTTTTTTTTGTGTTCCAAACCAATTCTTGTTTTTTTTAATCTTTAGAATTTTTAATATTTTTTCGTAATCCTTGAATCTCTTGAATTGTTGAGTTTTTAATTTCAAATTTGCTCTTATTTTTTATTTTTTTCAATCTTGAATTCCATGAATTTTCTGAATTTCCTGGTTTCGTCATTTTAAGCATAAGCATAAGCATAGGTGCCCACCCGCAGTTGCTACTCCGTTATTGACCAGGACCTCCAGAAGTTACATCCACGAGCCGTGGAAGATAAGTGGGTGCTATCTTTCCTCGCTTCGCAACTTCTCAAAGGCCCCTATCATGCTGATCAATACCGGCGCCGGCCACGACCAGTGGTAGGGTCACGGGAAGTGGATGGGAATGTTAGTCCGATACTAGAGTGATAGAGACCGCCCAATCGACTGCTTCTCCGACAAAGTATCACATGAGTTTTGAGGGGGTTAGTAGATGGGTATGAGGTCAGGATTCACGAGTGGCAGTGATGTGACCATGAGCATTTTGTTTATCGGTTGAAATTTTAAATCTTAGGCAGCCGGCTGCGGAAAGATAAATAATTGATTATTTAAAAGTTTGTTTTAATCGAACGCGTGCCAACCGAGCGGTAGTGCTATGGGCTGGACTTATCAGTATATTTTTACTGTTGGTACAATTAAGATAACGCGAGCAAATGTCAAAAATAGTAGATGAGTTAATACTAAAGCTGCCAGTTGGAATAAATTATTACGATCAACGAATATAAACGAAAAGAAAACAGGACACCACGTAACCGATTGTAATGAAATTAAAACAATAACTTAAACGAACTTAACCGGCGGCGTGCCTTCCTATCAACGATGATAAAAGAAGGACTTATAAATTTAAAATATAAAAAGACTCCAAAAAATACGTTGCATAGTAACCGCGAAGTCCCGCTACTCACAATCGAATCCGAAAGATAGCTATCTAGAATTTTAAATATAGTATTAATTCGACCGCGATCCTCCAGAAATTCTTCGTCGGCGAGCCTTCCGATCATCGATGATATAGAAAGGACTTAATCCAGCAATACGACTTGCTTGTCTCGAAAAAAAAAGAATTCGGATCGTTTCTATCGAAAACTATGTAAAGAGAACAAAAAAAATTCATTGGCCAACGAACGCGCGAACTAAAAATAAAGAAAAAAGAAGAAGAAGAAGACCAATCACCCCATGCACACAAACAACGACACAAAAGAGATGAAAACAACACGAATCAGAAGAAATCCAATCACCCCATGTACACAAATAGCGACACAAAAGAGATGGAAAATAACACGAAAAAACAGGACTGCGCGTCCACACAGGCACCGCACTACTGATGCCATTATTTAATTATAATGACCAATCACCCCATGCACTCGAACAGCGACACAAAAGAGACGGAAAATAACACGAAAAAACAGGACTGAGCGTCCACACAGGCACCGCACTACTCAATTTCCTGGTTTCGTCATTTTTAAGAATTTCTTAAATTTCATGGATTTCTTTTCTTTTATTTTTTGATTTTTTTTTAAATTTCTTGATTTTTTATTATCTTGAATTTCTTGAACTTCTTTAACTTCTTAAACTACTTTAACTTCTTTAACTACTTTAACTTCTTTAACTACTTTAACTTCTTTAACTTCTTTAACTTCTTTAACTTCTTTAACTTCTTTAACTTCTTGAATTTCTTAAATTTGTTTTCGTGAAATTCAAGAATTTCTGAATTTTTTCTAAATTTCTTAAATTTTATAAATTTTTTGAATTTCTAGAATTTTTTGAATTTTGTTAATTTCTTAAATTTCTCGAATTTCTTGAATTTTTTAATTTATTTATAAGGCTAGTACAAATATTTTAACAAGTTTTTGTCACCCCGCCCCCCCTCCCCCCCTTCAAAATTGGCCCGAAAAATCAGGGGGCAAAAAAAATATTTTAACAATAAACTTAAAAATTTCAATGAAAATTTAAGTGCAACCTGCTGAAATCAAATTAAAATACATTTTCCTGCGTTTTAAATTTATAGCATGTTTGGGTTTATAAAAAAATCTTAAGATTTTTTGAAAATTTTTGATGCAAAATCTCTTTTTTCGATACAATTTTTGTTTTTGTCAGATCTTAGATTTTTTGAAAACTAATGATTGCAAAACAACTGAACTAGTGCAAATGCATTTTAAAACACTTTTTTCATTTAAATGTGAAGACTATGGCTTGTTATTTAAATTTTTATATTTTTTTATTTTTTTGCCCCCCTTGACCTCGGCCAGGGCCGAGGGACAAAAACTTTTTTAAATATTTGCATCGGCCTAATTCGAAGAAATTCTAAAGGAGTAAAATTTCTTAATTTCTAATTTAGTTTTGTTTAAAAAATTTCTATGTTTCTTGATTTCTTCAGTTTCTGACATGCTTTGAATTTCTTAAATTTCCATATTTTTTAAAATTCTTGTATTTATAAATCTAATGATTTAATAAAAAAAAATTGATCATAATTTGTATTTTGCGAGACCATTTCTCATCATTTTGGTGGCACACACATCCACACGCAATGTGAGAGTTTAACTGCTTAACGAAAGTCACCATGAATATCTTTCCAAAGATTTAAAAGCACTTAAGATATAAAGTGCGCCCAACTTTCGGCAATATGTTCTTTTGCACATTAGTTAGTCACTTACTTGAAAAATAATCCCGAAACATGTAAATAATTAGCAAGCGCCATCAAAAAAACAAACGCGCCAAGTCTTTTGACGTTTGAATTTTGACGACCCATTCCAATCGAAGGCTGAAGAAAACCGAGCGAGAAGCGAAGGCAAATGTAAAACAAAGGGTGGCCACCAACACCATCAGCAGCGCCTGTTGGAGCGAGCCAGTGATGCCAGGAAACTTTCTCTATAAATGCTACTTTTCGTGAGTGTTCGCTTAAAATTTCGTCAATTTTGGCAGCACTAAGCAGACCCAAAAGAACGCTGGAAGACAAAAAGAACTAAGCTTATAATAAGAAAATGGGCACGGCCCAGTGCACTCGACTGATTAGAATGCATTTGGGAAATATTTTTTTTAAAAGCTTTTAAAAGGAATAGCATAAGTTTTAATTCAAGTGAAAATAAACAGAAATGTTCACAAAAAGTTGCTCTACTCGTTGGTGTACTTGGACTTGGTTTTAGTAAATTTTAAGGAACACTCCAGATTGTCCAGCATCATTCAAACACGACCGCTTATTAGGCTTAAAATGGGTATATTTCCCCTAATTACTTTTGGCTTATTTTCTTCCATCTTCACTGTAATTCATTCTCCTAGTTTAACCACGCTGTGTGACTTATTAAATGACCTACCTTCCTCGCAAAGCCCGGTAACTTATACGTTACTGCTCTGTGACCATAATTGGAGGACGTGTGCAGTTATGGATGTGGTTCCCGGCCTTCCCAAGTCTCGAACATCTGTTCCCCGCGATGTCGTAATAAATTTCGCGTCCCCTGCCCAGGGAAAAATTCTTGCCCGGGGACATACGATGCCCCAGTGACACTGGCCCGTGGACAAAAATGGTCATCACGTTCCCCAGCGAGGTGGGGAATCTCGTGACACGATTCGCCACTTTTGTCCACACAGGAGAGACTCACTTCCGCGTTCTGCCGAATGGTTGGGACATGGTGTGCGCGCGCCCTTCGCTGACTGGCTGGCTGGTCCAGCTGGTAAATTATTCGCGATAGCCATTTATCATAGGGTACAAAGAAGAAGTAGACGGAGGTGAAGTCCCGCGCGCTATCGAAAGGAGGCCTTTTCCTCGTAGACCTTAGACCACGAGAGCCTCTTGTGGGACAGAGAGAGCCCTCCGGGCGATGATGGGCTTTGTTCTATTCATTATGATTATTATTTATTTGCAATTGTCCGTGAGATATGTACACATTGGGCAACACTCGTTTTTTCCGCGGGACCAGGCGCGTTGTAACGTGAAATAACTTCGAAGATCTGGAGGTTCCTAGGTGAGTAGCAGAGTCGTTTCGAGGGGTTTCAAGGGCTCAACAATTTGTACCCAATATTGAGATAAGCTTAATCGCAGTTTTAAGCATATTATACTTTTCCATAATTTCATTGCCGGCCAGCGGATTTTCAGACTTTTGAAGTTTTTTTTTTCAAAACAAACCCTCTGAAACGCCCCTGTCAACTCCGACGATGGTACCGTTAGCTCTTCTAGATCGCGCCATCTCTGGTCGGTCTCCACGATCGCGCAATCGCAACCATGGGATCTTGTGGACCTTTTAGGAAGAGAGAGAGTACAAGATCGCACAGCAGATCTGCCCCGGCCCGGCTTCCTAGTCCTCTTGATGGAGGTGACGTTGATGCATTAGGCGCACCTCTGCGGAAGAGAACTCTTGTGTACGACGGACGCGGACAAGTTCTACAACCCACTTAGCAATCTGCAAAATCTGCCAATTCGCACCTCAGTCCGTCTCTTCGGCTGAGTAGCTCTGCTACTCTTCGGCGGATCATCCTTCTCCGTGTGAATTGACATGAGTTTGCACCTTTTTTGCAGTCGGTCGCAGAACGTTATGACTATTACCGTCACCGACATGTCTCATTTTGCTCAACTCAATGCAACAGCGATGGTGCAGTGTCTTCTTCCTCCAACTTCACATTGACGAAGAGAGGACCATTCCCATGTTGAACAAAGTGTTAACAATCTCATTTTCCGCCGCCCTTCCGCTAACCTCTTGCAACGTCGAGATTTCATTCCTATCATTCTGAAGTTCGTCGCCACTCGACATGGACACGATTGCGGAGGGGTACAAAACTATTGAACAGCGCGCACATTTACTGAGTACGATCTACACGGTTGGATTGCTGGTTCAAGTGCCAATCCAACCAGTGTAATCCTGGGTAAGCTTTGTAGACTCTCTGGGATCAAGAGAACTATGGAGCAATAAATTAGCGATCGGCGAGGTGTACCGATGAGGTTGGTGCCGAACTTTATCAGTAAACAGTACTAGACAATAGGGAATTTATGTCAACAGCAAAACATTAGAAGAAATTTTTAGCAGCCTTCTGAATCTTTAGTCCAATCTTTTAAAAATACGAGATACAAAAATAGAGTTGACTCAAGAAATCTTAAAAATTATCCAAAAATTAAGAGTATCTAAAAATCAGAAAATTCATAAATTTATAGACAATCCATAAACCACGTGAACACTTTATTATAACTCAGACCTCTCCTCGTAGACAATTTCCATTCAAAACAAATTCATAAAATTAAAAAAAAGAAATTAAAAAAAAAAACAATAAAATAAATCATGATATTCAAGAAATTCAAGAAAATCAAGAAATTTAAGAAATTCAAGAAATTTAACAATTTCAAGAAATTTAAGAAAATCTGGAAATTAAAACAAAATCAAAAAATTTAACAAATTCAAGAAATTCAAGAAATTCAGGAAATTCAAGAATTTCTAGAAATTCAAGGAAATCAAGAAATTCAAGAAATTCAAGAAATTCAAGAAATTTAAAAAATTTAAGAAATTTAAGAAATTCGTGAAATTCGAGAAATTCAAGAAATTCAAGAAATTCGTGAAATTCGTGAAATTCAAGAAATTCAAGAAATTCAAGAAATTCAAGAAATTCAAGAAATTCAAAAAATTCAAGAAATTTAAGAAATTCAAGAAATTCAAGAAATTCAAGAAATTCAAGAAATTCAAGAAATTCGAGAAATTCAAGAAATTCAAGAAATTCAAGAAATTCAAGAAATTCAAGAAATTCAAGCAATTCAAGAAATTCAAGAAATTCAAGAAATTCAAGAAATTCAAGAAATTCAGAAATTCGAGAAACTCAAGAAATTCAAGAAACTCAAGAAATTCAAGAAATTTAAAAAAATTTAAGAAATTTAAAAAATTTAAGAAATTTAAGAAATTTAAGAAATTCGTGAAATTCAAGAAATTCAAGAAATTCAAGAAATTCGTGAAATTCAAGAAATTCAAGAAATTCAAGAAATTCAAGAAATTCAAGAAATTCAAGAAATTCAAGAAATTCAAGAAATTCAAGAAATTCAAGAAATTCAAGAAATTCAAGAAATTCAAGAAATTCAAGAAATTCAAGAAATTCCAGAAATTCAAGAAATTCAAGAAATTCAAGAAATTCAAGCAATTCAAGAAATTCAAGAAATTCAAGAAATTCAAGCAATTCAAGGAAATCAAGAAATTCAAGAAATTTAAAAAAATTTAAGAAATTTAAAAAATTTAAGAAATTTAAGAAATTTAAGAAATTCGTGAAATTCAAGAAATTCAAGAAATTCAAGAAATTCGTGAAATTCAAGAAATTCAAGAAATTCAAGAAATTCAAGAAATTCAAGAAATTCAAGAAATTCAAGAAATTCAAGAAATTCAAGAAATTCAAGAAATTCAAGAAATTCAAGAAATTCAAGAAATTCAAGAAATTTAAGAAATTCAAGAAATTCAAAAAATTCAAGAAATTCAAGAAATTCAAGAAATTCAAGAAATTCAAGAAATTCAAGAAATTCAAGAAATTCGAGAAATTCAAGAAATTCAAGAAATTCAAGAAATTCAAGAAATTCAAGAAATTCAAGAAATTCAAGAAATTCAAGCAATTCAAGAAATTCAAGAAATTCAAGAAATTCAAGAAATTCAAGAAATTCAAGAAATTCAAGAAATTCAAGAAACTCAAGAAATTCAAGAAATTCAAGAAATTTTAGAAATTTCAGACATTCAAGAAGTTTAAGAATTTCAAGAAATTCATAAAATTCAAAAAATTCAAAAATTCAAAAAATTCCAAAAATTCAAAAAATTTAAAGAATTCAAAAAATTTAAAAAATTCAAGAAATTTAAAAAATTTAAGAAATTTAAGATATTTAAGAAGTTCCAGAAATTCAAGAAATTCAATAAATTCTATAAATTCAAGAAATTCTAAAAAATCAATAAATTCCAGAAATTCAGAAAGTTCAAGAAATTTAAGAAATTCAAAAAAATCAAGATTTTAAGAAATTCAGGAAATTTAAGAAATTTACGAAATTCAAGAAATTCAAAAAATTCAAGAAACAGAAACTTACGAAATTCAAAAAATTCTAAAAGTTCAAGAAATTCAACAAATTCAAAAAAATCAAGAATTTCAAAATCAAGAAATTCAAGAAATTTGAAAAATTCAAAAAATTCAAGATATTTTATAAGTTCATAAAGTTCAAGAAATTCAAGAAATTCAAGAAATTCGAGAAATTCGTGAAATTCAAGAAATTAAAGAAAATCAAGAAATTCAAGAAATTCAAGAAATTCAAAAATTTCAAGAAATTCAAGATTCTTGAATTTTTTGAATTTAAGAAATTTAAGAAATTCAAGAAACTCGAATTATTTAGGAATTCATGAAATTAATTTCAAAAAATAAAAAAATACGATATTACAAAGAATGTAAAATTTCGACAATTCGATAGATTCAAGGAATACAAGACGATTAACTTCGATTAATAAAAAAAAAACTTAAAATTCATAATTGAACCATAAAAAAAAAAACTAAGAAACTAAGAAACTCCTCCTGTTTTCTTATTCTAGAGCTAAATCAATATGTTATCAAGTATATTATTTGAAAACCTTCAATATGATTTTCGAAAATACTTCTTAGTAAGTTTCGGAATTTCGCAGAGTTGACTTTTTCGACCAAACCGAACCGATATGGTCAACTCCGCACCTTTTTGCGCCAATATATGTGTCATCGCACCGCGGAGCTCATCTAAGTCATCTTCCCAAGCGCTGCGCTGCGCTCAAGAACTCTTCGCCTCAAGCAAATTGATGGTGCGGTATTTTACGTAATAAATTAACCACGCCGCGCGCGCTCTTCGGTTTCCTGGACTTCCTTACAAGGGCATTCTGGTGCCGCCGACCGTATCTTTAAGGTGACGCCACAGCAGAATGTTCGTACGCGCGCATCTGTCATTCGATTTAGCTAAATCGAAGCCGCTGCCGCCATGTTGATGCTTAATGGCTCCGTCATGATTTCGGGATAAATTGTGCGCCCTTCGGGCGCAAACTTGTTGCTCCAATTGCAACAAAGTTGCACTTGTCACGATATAAATCGCGGCGGCCGACACATGAATGGCTGCACGGTTAGTGTAATCTATACAAAAGGTTCGCCCATTTATCACCTGGGAAGACGCGCTGTCAAAATAAAACACGCACCTTAAACGTTGGGACAGGAAAATTCCTCAATTCGATTCAGGCCGAAAGCAATTAGTAGCTAATTAGATCTGTCCTAACCTAACCTCAAATAATTACCACGATTGCTAATCAAATTGTCATTTTGCAGGACGCCAAAAAGGGCACCGAGCTGGACTACGTGCTGGCCAACAAGAACCCGCTGATGCCGAAGCCAGTCTACCTGGAGTTGTGGGTAAGTTGGAGGACTTCACCGTAACGGAACCGTCATTGTAACGCCGTTCAATTTTTCTTCTCTGCCAGGGTTCGCCACTGTTTGCCATCCGACAGAAGATCATCTCGCCGGAGATGACCGAGGGTACGATCTTCCTTCTCGGGCCGCTCGACTTTGAGAAGCAGGCGATGTACCACCTGACGGTGCTGGCCAATGTGAGTAATTTCTTCAAAACTAGGTCATTTTAGAACATTGTCAATAAACCTCCGTCAAACGGGTCGCTCACCTTTCACTTCTACCCCAAACCACCTCCCCGAACCGGTTGTCGATTATTCAATTCCTACATCCGACCTCAACGCCGATTACCGAATTACCTCACACCGCCGCGGAAACAAACCCCCTCTTCTCTCCTTTCCAAACCCTCAAGGTTTGCTTTGATTCCGCCAAGAAAATGCGTACCGGTCATCGCGCACACACAGCCACAAACAAACAAACCAAAAAAAAGCTTGCTGCTGACGCGCCTCGCGAATGTGGGTCAACGAACGTACTTTTGACGACCGCCGCGGACGAATGACGACCCGAAAGCGGAACGGCAACAAAAACATATCAGCCGGCGCGCGTTGGGGCTTCGAAAAAAAACGACAACAACAACCGCGCGAAACACTCTCACTTTCGGCTTCAGCCATGATTGTATTTTGGTTGCACCAGGCGAGCAGCGATCGGGTGGAGGTGTCGGTGTGTGCGAGGAGACAGCTTCGTGACTATGGTGACGCGACGGTCGAAACAAACATTATCGCGCAGCGAGCTGGGCTTCTTTGTTTTCTTTCGTTGTTGTTGTTCTTTCACCGACGACGGCTACTTTGTCGAATTGGTGATAACAGGCCCGTAGCCAGGGGGGGGGCTTCCGGGCTGCAGCCCCCCCCCGAAATTTTTTCCATTTTTTTAAAATTGAACTACCTTAAAAAAATCTTAAATCAATGATTGTGTGTTCTCTTCCCAGAAATAATTTGTAAGATAGAGAATCAAGAATTGATTGATCAAACTAAGTAATTTGCCTGTCCATTGCCGGGCTCAGTTTTTGTAGATTATGGATCCAAAATTTGGATATTTAAAAATTGAGCTGCAGATTTGAACATTGTTCCATTCAGTAACATCTCATTTATCTTGTAGTTTTAGCATTACATTGGTTAGGATGGTCCAAATCTGGGCTTACTTGGGGCTATCCCTGAAATCAAAGATTTTCGCATCACTAGCCTAAGTTCCAAAATTTGAGCTTTTTCTGACCACTGACCACCAAGTTTGGGCAAAATCGTCAAATTGTATGGAGAAAAGCAACTGTTTCAGTTTTTGACCAATGGAAGGCGCAATAACTATCCAGTTCTTATCAATTTTCAGAACTAATATCTTCTTTAAATTTGGAAAAACTTTCCCGAAGACACCTTATTTTTTGGGTTTTTGCTAAAAGTTATTAACCTTCGAAAATAGCAATTTCCGAGCGGACTGCTCTAAGGGGCTACATAGAAATAATTACCGTCATCTGGGGCGATTCGGGACTACAGTCTGAATAGGGACAGCAAAAATCCTTAGATCTTGTTGTCTTAGTTTTGATTGTAGAACTTAAGTATGATCCCTGAAGAACCATAAAATAATTTAGAATTTTTGGATTCAATGTGGCGGTCAAAATGGAGGTCAAGAAATATTTCTGGTGTTTTTAAAGGTCTAATAAACCAAATTTCCAGTTTTTGCTTTTGGGTGCTTTTGAAACCGTCAGGGTATTAAAAACACCCAAAAGCAAAAACTTGGTGTATTGGACCATTAAAAAAACAGATGCCGAATTTGATGTTAAAAACAAGCAAATAAAACATGCCGATTTCATTTGTTCCTGATTCGGTTATCCGAAGTCCTTCGAACTTCGGATAATCGAAACTTTGGATAATCGAGGCTTCGGCTAGTCGAATTTGGATTGTAAAATTAATAGCCCTCCTTTATTTGCATTAAAACCTTTAAACTGTTAATACATGTTTTTTCTCTACATTTTTCAAAATTTATCATAATTTCTCAAAAATATTTAGATTTTGTTTTCAAAAACGAAAGCATTTAATATGAAAAACATTTGAGTGAATTTTGACTATTATCAGAAATACAATTCTAATTTTATCGTTTTGGTTTTAAGAATATGGTTAGTTACATATCTAAGACCTTAGAGAAAATGCTTGAGAAATATCTGTGTGTATTTTTTATTACTTTTTCGTAAACCTTTTTCCGAAACCGCTCGTCCAAAATGCTTTCTTTTGGTCACATTTTTAGTTTCCACCGTGGCCAATCTCCAATTTTTATTTAATATATCAAAAATCGGAAGATCAACTAAGTGAATACTTATTATCAACTAATTTTCACTTTGTGCATGAGCTTGCGATTTTTAAAGGAAGAAATAAAATGATAAAGATATTCAAAACGTTAAAAAAATTTAAGCTTGGATTCAAAAACTTTGAAATTAAATTAATTAAACATCACTTTCAAATTATATAATTTCTGATTTTTTGGATTTTACAGATTAGAATTTGCATTTTGAAAATTTTAAAATTTCTTTATTATTTTTTTGTAATTTCTTATTTTTGAATATCAATTTTAAATATTTTCCAAAGTTTATGTTGCCACCTTTTCAAAATGGACCAAAAACAGAGAGCAAATACAATATTTAAAAAAAAATAGCTTCACAATTTTAATGGAAATAACTTATTTCGATTAAGTCTTTTTAGGACCAGCGACCAGGTTGGTCCGGAAAACAAATTTGAAATGTTTTTCCTGCTTTGATAATCATATACGACATGTTTGGGCTCGTTTAAAAATATTTAGAATTTTTGTAACATGTCGCGGAACCGCGGAAAGTTTTGACATAGGACTATGTCTCTACTTACTATATTGGGGGGCCAGTTCAGAAATTCAATCCAAAGCGTCACTTTTAAGCGTTAAAAAAGGGGACATTTTGAACGCTTATATCTTTTTTCCCTGTGAATCAATCCAGATGGTTGGACCACCAATCGAAAGAGGAAGACTTCAGCTATTGTTTAACTACATAGATTGTCTGACTAAACATAGTTAAAGCACTTAAAACATGCAATCAAAATGAGTAATTTTTCAGTACAAATCGGACAGATGACCAATCAGAGCAAGCGTATGCATTCGAGACCGCGCCCCTTTTGTGCCGTTCTCCGGCTGTGCCGCTATTTAAGCAGAAAATTTCGCAAAAGCAAGTCACTTTGGAACGAGCACTCGAACTGTGCACGTCGGGTCGGCGCGGAGCAGCAGCAGCAGCGGCCAATAGAAGAAGAGGACCAGCAACCAGAAGGAAGAACCACCGGCAGCAGAAGGAGGAAATTCGAGCGAAGCGGACGGCGTGGAAGCCGCTATGATGCGGCGGTTCTCATGAAAAATGGCCAATTCGACAGTGGTGAAAAAAAAAAGCTGGAGTGGCCGGTGCCCACGAAGAAGGTTCCCCCGGGGCCTGGGGGGACATTTACAGAAACATACGAGTTGTGGCAATATGGGTATCAAATTCATGGTTTTTGATACTGTATATAAAAATTGACATTCCGACAGTAGTGGCCACAACTTTGAGTGACCGGTGATCTCAAAGCAGGTTTCCCCGGGGCCCGGAGGGTCTTTAACAGAACCATACGAGTTGTGGCAATATGGATATCAAAATTCATGGTTTTTGATACTGAACATGAAAATTGACATTTCGACCTTAGTGGCCACAACCTGGAGTGGCCGGTGCCCTCATGGAAGGTTCACCTTGGGAGAACATTTATGACAATTTTGCCGACAAATCTATGAAACAAAATAAAATAATCTTATTTCAGATTTCACTAGCAATCCAAAAACACATTTAAATTGTTTGGTCCTATGTCTTTCGGTTATGTCTCTGACATACCATCTTGAACTTTTTTTCTCACGAAAAAAGGATTTCGCCATCAGCTAGATATTTTGAAAACTAATGATGCAAAACAACTGTACTGATTTAAAGTGTGTTTTGAACACTTTTAAAATAATAAAACCATAGCTTGTAGTTTTGATTTGTAACCCTCTCAACTTTGGTCAGAGTTTAGTGACATAAACTTCAGAATAATATTCGCAACGGCTAATTGAAGATTTAAAAATTTTACACTTTCAAATTTCTAAATTTTCATAATTTTTGATTTAAATCTTTTTGGTATAAGACAAAAAAATGCCAGAAATCAAAAATAAAATAATAAAAACATAAAAAATTTAAGATAACAATTCAACAGAATAATATCAAAAAATCTGAAATTCCAAAAATTAAAAAATCTAAAACTGAAAAATTAATAAAATAATTGATACTTAAGAAATCCTAAACTAAAAAAAAATATCATTTTAAAATTAAGTTATTCAAAATCCAATAAATTATGTTTTTTCAATCTTAATTTTTGGATGCTTTAAATATTTTTATGTTTGAATTCTAGTATTCCTAAATTAATTTATATTTACCAGAAAATTAAGTGATTCTTGTAATGGCTTTTCCCTTATTTCAGCATTTTAAGATTCAGCGTTTTGATAGTCAGCTTCATGAGGCAATTCTTCAATATTATTTAAGCGAATACATTATTTTCAAACGTTATTTTCAGTCGCATCCAAATAAACAAATCAAAATCTCATCAACACATATTGCTCCCGAAGAAATATCAAACGACGCTTTTTGTTTCTGTTCCTTTTCAGCTGCGTACCGCTTAAGAGAAGTCTTTTCGTAAACCTTTTCTTGACCGTTCCTTGAGATTTTTTGTATGGAGTTTTAAGAGTCTCCGTACTACAGGACATTTTTTAAAATTTTCGTTTGAAAGTAAAATATAGTTCTTGTAGCAAAATTCAGACTAAGATTTGATTTACAGGAAAAATGTAATTGATTTTAGAATTCTTACATAAAGTATTCTTTACTTTTAAAACAAAAATTTTAGATAATAATTACACATGATAATTTCAAAAAAAATTAGAAATTCCAAAAATGAAAAAAATCAAATACTTAAAAAAATATAAAATAATTACAACTAAAAAAATCCTTAAATTATATTAAAAAAACATTTTTATCATTTTTAAATAAAGATATTCAAAAAATAATTTTCAATCATTTCAATAAATTATGTTTTAATAATCTTATTTTTTTGATGCTTCGAATATTGGTATGTTTGAATTCAAGTGCAAACTAAGATTAGATTTACAGGATAAAACTAATCAATTTATGAATTCTTACATAAATTTTTCTTTATTTTTAATTTAGCAACGTTTCGTAAATATAAAATTTCTAAACCATAAAATGTGCAGGATTTTGTTCCTAGAGTCAAGATATTGCTTGAACAAGCATCGATTTTAATAAATGGTTACAATCCTAAATTATTAAACATGTATATAGATTAAAATTTTATTAAAAATTATCTTTAGAATTGAGATCTGATTAAATTTTTTGTCATGTTTTAAAATTTTATTTTTGCTCAAATTTTGGACCAATTTTCAGAATACAATGAGTAATGAATTTGAAAATGGCGTTTAGTCGGAATATTAAAGTTAAACATGATTCGTTTTAATGTTTGATGCAATCGAGGAAAATTTTAACGGTTACATATGCATTTAAAAATGGTTACATATGCATTATTAACAACTCTTCCAGTGAATATTTGGCGTTAAAAATTAATTTAATACATTTTATCTAAATTTTTTAACACATTAAAATTAAACACAGGCACTGATTTTGTTTTCTTCAAATATATAATTATTATAGGCCTACACAGAAAAAAAATGTGAATTTACTCGACACGGAAAAAATGAATCATATGTAAACTCAGTTGATGTAAACTTGAGATTCGACGTAATTTTTTTTTTGTTGCCATGGAGACACTTCAGAAGCTGAAATTTCAACGATTTTATTTTTTTGTATTTCATTAAAATTATTTATTTTTGAGAGCACCAGGAGCTTCGCAAAATATGAAATGGCTTCAATAGCTTAGAACAATTAAAATAAAACATTGTTTAAGTTTGTTTATAAAATTTTAAGAAAAACAAATATTCCAGTTATGAGTTTTATGTTGTGCTAGAAAAAATGTTAGATAAACCATCACAATTATCACACAGCTGAAAATGTAAATCCAGACGGTTTAAAATTTCTCTTAGTATAAAATACAGAAAACATAATACTTATGGTTAGATAAATCGATATTTCTTTTAAAAAAAATTTATGCTTTCAAAAATTTGATTCAAGTTAAGTATATTTTAAATTTAGCGACGTTTATCACGAAATTGGATTACAATTAAACAATTCAAGAAAATGTTAAAAAACACTTTCTCTACTCCTTTAATACAAACTAGCTGTTAAAATAAAGAAAAAAATGACGAACGAGCTTCTTCAATAAATACATTGATAACTTAATATGAAAATCTTCGAAAACTTTTTTGCATACATTACATTAAAATTTTACAATTCATCTCAATAATTATACCACAAACCAAGTGATGGTATAAATGATTTTTTTTTGTTGGGTTGAGACCACTGCGACCATGACTTTGATCTATTGCGGTATACCCATTTTATTATCGCAGTCTTCAGGATGACACGTTACCATTTAGGGTGACTGTCATTGGCTGACGTTGCGGTATGCCCCATTCAGGTATAATTTCTAAAATGAAATCAACTACCTTACTGGGGTTTTCTTGCCAGATCTCTTTAGGGCTTAAAATAGGCCTGTTAAGAATCTGCCTTCGCCTTGCAGATAGTGCGCTGCAGTCGCATATTAGATGTTTTGATGTTTCGGTTTCACAGTCACAGAACCGACAGATATCTATTTGACAAAGACCTAGCTTTTTCAAATGATATCTAGACGGACAGTGTCCTGTTATAAGCCCGATATAGATATTTAGATATTTCTTGTTCAGATTGAGTATTTTTTTTTTTTTTTTTGAGTAGAGGGAGTGATGAACTCCCTAGATTGTCTCAGTAATTGTGTTTTCGTCCAGTTTAACTGAATCGTCTTTTCCTCATGTTTTACAAACTCCATTTTTAATACGCTTTTTGAGACCCCGCAGAAGGGTTCTGGGCCAATGATTTGCTGATTTTTATACTCCTTGAATTTTTGCACCCAAGCCCTCCCGAACAAAAATCCTGGCTACGGCCCTGGGTGATAATGTCGGTCAATTATCATGGGTGACGAAGATTTTCGGCTCAATCAAATAAGGGTGTTTGCTTGTGTTTGTGTTTGTGTGCGCGTTAAGTGTGTCACCGCACTGAGTAAATATTTGAGTAGCGTTAGTCAGAGCACTAACCCTCGCTCTATCTTAATAGAATAATCTAAATGGTGTCCCCCCGAGGGGAACAGCGAAACCCCCGTCTCACTACATATTATGACAAATGACGGCTGAAACATTGCGCTCGTGAAATTAAATGTAAATATGGCGAAAAAATCTCGGTCCCGTTTGGCACATGTCACCGAGCAAAATCGTGCGTGTGACATGCTCTGTTGACACAATGACCTAAAATGAATATTTGTTGGTTAGAGTGTAGCGATGCAAACAAAGAACTGTCATTCTTGAACTTTCCCCAAAAAAATAATGTTTAAACATAATAATTGCAAAACGTCACCTTTGACAGCGAGCATGTCAACAACGCCACTAAAGAGTGAGTCAAACTGGGCCGCGCTTTCTGCCCAACAGATGGCGTGGACATATGATTAATCATAACTCGCGCCGCATAGATCTGCGCGCACGGATCAATATGTTCTGCGAAATTGCAGTCTGCAACTCGCGACTGATCCAATCAAATTCGTTGCAATGGCGGCGTTTCTTTAGCGTACCCATGTGTCAAAAGCTTGATCTATTTGAATTTAATTTGCTTTGAAGTGCTGCTTTGGGGCTGGTTGCAGCTCAAAAACAAATACGAGGACCCTGGAATGCGCGGACATGGGCCCCATTGGGGGGTCTGTTGCATCCACGTGGGTTGGTTTTGTTGACTTGTTTTTTCTTACAATTAACTACCCTATTGTCAAGCGGTGTGTTTGTTTTTGCTTTCAGTTCAATTGCCTTGCAGTAATTGGCTGTCGTAACGAGTCAATTGCAGTTGATGAACTATTTGAAAGTAAGACGAATGACTAATCAGCTTTCATGAAACAGATTTAATTTCTTTGTGACAAATTGAAGGAGGTGAATATCGTTTAATTGAGTTCCTGTTATCTTAATAATCTCAATTAAAATAAAACCTGTCATTCTCCTCAAAAGCGAGTTATAATCTTTAAGCATGCATGTTTTCATGTCCAAAACAAACAGCTGTCAAACGGAGCCTAGGCATATAGATAAGATCTAGAGCAACACGAGAAAAGGACAGATAAGCATTTTGACAGATGGAACTATTTTGCAAATTTTAAGACAACCGGTATCTTTTCCACAAAACTCGAAATTTAAAACAATAGCGCTGGCCTTCCCAGCCACCTTTTATCACTCCAGGTATTGTTAAATAGTTACCTGTTGTATCGGAATTTGCAAAAAAGTTCTAGCAGTCAAAATGCTTATGCAACTTTTTCAAATGTTGCTCCAGAGATAAGGTATGGGGGGATTTGAGCTATTGATATTTAGCCCGAAATGGAGAATTTTTAGAAAAAAATAAATAAATTATTTAACAAAATGGCAAAAAAATGCCAAAAAAAGTGGCAGATTTTATAATTTTGGAGCAAAAAATATAACAAAATGCTTGGGAGGACAAAAAGCATAGCATAGCATAGCATTACGGGTCTGCACCATGCTGTTGGGGGTACAAAATGCTTGGGAGGACAAAAACTTGAATTAAAATTTGCAATGGCTCAAAGTAAAACAAAAAAAAGGCATAACAATAATAAAAAAAATCAGTAATTAAAAGAAATTAAATTTCCATAAAATTAAAAATAAGTAAAAATTTAGATGTGTCTATTAATTTTCGGCAAAAAAACGGATTGAGAAACTCAAACATTGAAAAAAATTAAATAAAAAATAAAAAAAAATTAATCAAATATCCATTAATAAAATAACAATTAAAATTAAAAAAAATAAACACAATCAAGAAATTTTTATTTTTTTGAATTAAAAAAATGGATAAAAGAACTGTAATGAAATTTCAAGATCTGAAAATTCAGAAATTGATTAATTCAAAAATACAAAAATTCTAAATTCAAAAAAAATCAATATGAAAATTAAATGATATGAAAATTCCTAGATATCAAAATTTAATTTTAGGAATAAATAAAAACAATTAATCAAAATTGCGAAGGTAAAAATGTTTTAAATTGTATGTTGAAAATTTAAAAATTTCAAATGAAACATTCAATGGCTTGGAAAATTTAAAGCAAATTGAAATAAAGATATTCAAAATTTAAAAAAAAATATTCATAAATTAAAAATATTTCTGATTAAAAATTCCAACATTTCAAAATCATTAAATAATAAATATGAAAATACTGATTTTTAAAAATTCAAGCAAACAAATTTTTAATAATACAAAAATACTGAAATTTTATACTTAAATTTTCAGCATTTTATGAATTAAGGAATAAAAATTACAAATTCAAATTCAGAAGTTTAAATGTAAGAAAAGTCGTGAAATCGAAAAAAATAAAAGTTAAAAATGTGATAAAACGTATAGTGACTTTTATTTCTTAATTTTTTAGGAAACTTGAAATAAAATTAGCAATAGCCTAAAGTAAAACATAGAGAAAAGCGTGGGGCGAAATCATAACAATTTCCATTTAATTTACCAGCAAAAAATTGAATTTAAAGCATTTAAAAATATAAATATTCCGTCATTAACAATTTTTAAAACAGGAAAAAAAATCTGAATTCTGTTATTTTTCTTTTATCACAGAAAAACAAATATCCATACATTTGAAAATTAAAAATATTGAACTTGATACATTGACAGTATAAATTTCTTGTGTTTTAACCAAAAAATTGAATAAAAACATTTTTTTAATTAAAATATTAAAAAATTCAGAAATAAATAACTTTAAAAGTACTAGAATTCTTAATATAAAACAATCTTTATTCGAAAATAAGAAGCATTAAAATTAAATAAAAACAACTAATCAAAAATCAATGGTTTTTTTAATTGTACTTTTAAAATTTTATAATTAAATGCCTAAAAACTCTTCAGTTTGATTTTTTAATTGAATAGAAAATTTCAAAATATTTCAATTTGAAAAATCAATGATGAAACATTTAATATTTATAAATACAGAAAATTAAAACTTCAACAACACAATTGTTTTAAAATCAAAAAATAATTAAATTCAGAAAAATTAAGATTCCAAAAATTTTAAATTTTCAAATTTAAGATCTTATTTATTTAAGAATTTAAGAATCTAAAACTTAATAGCAAATCAGAATTTAAAATGTTCCAAAGTAGGAAATATAAAAAAAAAACATTCAAAAACATTCAACCATTCAAACATTCAAAAATGCAAAAACATTAAATTTAAGAGATTCAAGAGTTCGAAAATATACAAATTTATATAAAATACAAATTTTATAAAAATAAATAAATTATAAATTCAAGAGAATGAAAAAATAAATTCAGTTGGTCAATGCCAAAATTTGACATCAAAACCGAATTCATAATCACGATATTATTATTTTTCGCCAAGTTTGAATTTGGGTTATTATTACATTGGATTTTTGTAATTTTCTGAAAAATATTTTGCTACTCCCCGATTTTCGAGAAAAAATATGAAGGTCGGCGACATACACTTTGAAAAATATTTGCAACAGTTTAACAATGTGTTACTGATTGAGAGTGAAAAACATTCATAAAAATTGAGGACATTTTTGTTTTTTAGCTATTATCGCAAATTTTCTAAGAACTTTATTATAAAATCATTGCCTCGATCCAATTAAAACGCTCTCCACTGGTCAAACGGTCCTTATTCCACAACCCGCCAGTACCATTCATCTTACTCAAAACTGTTCCTGGACGCGGGGTCCGTCGCACGTACGTGTCACATGTGACCACGCTCCAAACACTCATTCATTAAACCCCGCGGAAAGGCCATAAATCACGCCACACGCCAAACAATACTCCTTGACTTGTCACCACAAATCATCTCCCGGTGCAGTTCGTTCTAAGCAGGACATCGCGTCGCTAACTCACCGTGTGATTAGCAACCCTCTCACAGTCCTTAACCTATCGCGCCGGTACAAATGCGCCACTTTGCCCGCGATCGCGGCTGTCATTTGTCATCCTGCAATGTGAGAACCTGTGGGAAAAGTGACTATTCTCACACCTGGATTGTAACGCGTGTAACCATAACCTATGATTTTGAATTACACCTTTGTCTTTGAAACACACACTTTTGCTGTCGATCATCGCGCGATCAATAACAATCATTGTGGTTCGATTTTGACATAGAGTTGCAAGCAAGACTGAGTACGTCTCATTGTTTGACAGATCGAAATCAAGGTAGCTAAAGGTGAGGTGAGGAATTGTCAAAGCGTCACGCAATCTCGAATCGAACTCTATGACTCCAGAACCTTTTCCGTTCCTTTGTTTACGATCCGTTTGCCGTGACCATAACCTTACCGTTTTCGTTGCGCGTGGGATGATTGTAGTTTGTGTTCCAAACCAGTTCCACTTTCGGCCGCTGCGCGGCGCTAATGGACCTGGCAAATGACAGCGCAAGGCGCTCCGACGGCGTCGCCGCTTTTAATTATGTAGATGAATGGCGACGAGTGGAAATGGAACTGGAACAGAAATAAAATTTAACCAGAGCTGCGGATTTGCATAAATTTACATCTGCTTTTCCGTAGCCGGCGGCGGGCTCCCTTCGGAAATCGTTCGCATATGTGTGTTCACACGCTAATAGAAATCGAACACGATGTAATCAATTTACTTTGTGGCATTTAAAACGCGCGTTTCTAATTTGCCTGACTGATGGCAGCACTGATTTTTGACATTTCTCGGCGTGGCCTTGGGCTGTAATTATCGCGCCGTTGTCTATAGAGTTATCTAAGCCCGCTCTCACGCACACTAGCACGCCATTTGTTTTGCTGGACGGTACAAAATTTAACCTCACTTTTTTTTCGTGTACGTACACGCAATACATGCGCACGTAGATAACTCTATTATCCGGCTTTAATGGCTGCCATTCTTTATTCTTCGACAGGACGCCTATGCCGAACCAGGGCAGGACTCGCGGAACATTGCCGGCCTGGAGGTGGTCATCATCGTGGAGGACGTGCAGGACGTTCCGCCGGTGTTTACGGTGGCGCCACCTGTTACGCGGTTGCCGCCGGGACTGATTCCGGGCGATAAGGTAAGATGGCGCTTTGTTGACAGTGCAGTGTTGTCAACTAATGGGAATTGCTTCCACAGGTGCTGCAAGTCCACGCCGAGGATGGCGACAAGGGCGTTCCCAGGGAGATCCGGTACGGACTGGTCTCGGAGGGCAATCCGTTTACGTCGTTCTTCGAAATCAACGAAACTAGCGGTTAGTAGTGCGGGTTCAAGTTGTCAACAAACAAAAAATACTCATTAAAATCAATCAATATTCAGGTGAAATCTCGCTGCTTCGCCCGCTGGACGACATCCTGGCGCTCACGCACGTTGGCGATCCGGTCCTGCTGACCGTTATCGCCGAGGAGGTCAAGGTTGCCCGTGACGAACCGCCGGCGATGGCCACCACCGTCCAGCTGGCGTTTTTCCTACCGGAACGCAGCAACTCGCCGCCGTACTTTGAAAATGACCAGTGAGTATGACACAGTAAACTGCCGATGGTTTGACAACCAAGAACAAGAAAGTTGTGTAAACATTGACGTTGTCAAACCATCGAACCTCCACTGTTCCCGCTATCTGTTTAATGACGATCTGCACGCAAGGCCGGAAATTGACCTAAACCCCTTAACTAATGACCCAAATCAATAACCGGCGACGATTGTTATCTTTCCCCAGTTACGTCACACGGTTGGAGGAGAACGCAGCCCCCGGGACGGTGCTGTCCTTTACCGATCCGTACACGCCAAGGGTGATGGACGACGACGCGGGGAAGAACGGCGTGTTTTCGCTTACGCTGATCGGGAACAACGGGACGTTCGAGATTTCGCCGAATGTGGCCGAGGGGCACGCGAACTTTGTGATTCGAGTGCGGGACAACGTGATGCTGGATTACGAGGCGGCGGAGTATGTGCACTTTCAGGTAAGGAACCTTTTGTTTGGTTATAATTTTGATTTAAACATTGATAAACTGGCTGCACTGCTAGGAAGTAATTTGATTTAAACAGATTCTGATACTTCTTAAAACATTTCAAATTCTTAAAATTCTTAAAATTCTTAAATTTCTTAAAATTCTTAAAATTCTTAAAATTCTTAAAATTCTTAAAATTCTTAAAATTCTTAAAATTCTTAAAATTCTTAAAATTCTTAAAATTCTTAAAATTCTTAAAATTCTTAAAATTCTTAAAATTCTTAAAATTCTTAAAATTCTTAAAATTCTTAAAATTCTTAATTAAAATTCTTAAAATTCTTAAAATTCTTAAAATTCTTAAAATTCTTAAAATTCTTAAAATTCTTAAAATTCTTAAAATTCTTAAAATTCTTAAAATACTTCAAATTCTTAAAATTCTCAAAATTCTTAAAATTCTTAAAATTCTTAAAATTCTTAAAATTCTTAAAATTCTTAAAATTCTTAAAATTCTTAAAATTCTTAAAATTCTTAAAATTCTTAAAATACTTCAAATTCTTAAAATTCTTAAAATTCTTAAAATTCTTAAAATTCTTAAAATTCTTAAAATTCTTAAGATTCTTAAAATTCTTAAAATTCATAAAATTCATAAAATTCTTAAAATTCTTAAAATTTTTAAAATTCTTAAAATTCTTAAAATTCTTAAAATTCTTAAAATCCTTAAAATTTTTAAAATTCTATAAATTCTTCAAATTTTTCAAATTCTTCAAATTTTTCAAATTCTTCAAATTCTTCAAATTCTTCAAATTCTTAAAATTCTTAAAATTCTTAAAATTCGCAAAATTCTTAAAATTCTTAAAATTCTTAAAATTCTTAAAATTCTTAAAATTCTTAAAATTCTTAAAATTCTTAAAATTCTTAAAATTCTTAAAATTCTTAAAATTCTTAAAATTCTTAAAATTTTCAAAATTCTTAAAATTCTTAAAATTCTTAAAATTCTTAAAATTCTTAAAATTCTTAAAATTCTTAAAATTCTTAAAATTCTTAAAATTCTTAAAATTCTTAAAATTCTTAAAATTCTTAAAATTCTTAAAATTCTTAAAATTCTTAAAATTCTTAAAATTCTTAAAATTCTTAAAATTCTTAAAATTCTTAAAATTCTTAAAATTCTTAAAATTCTTAAAATTCTTAAAATTCTTAAAATTCTTAAAATTCTTAAAATTCTTAAAATTCTTAAAATTCTTAAAATTCTTAAAATTCTTAAAATTCTTAAAATTCTTAAAATTCTTAAAATTCTTAAAATTCTTGAAATTCTTAAAATTCTTAAAATTCTTAAAATTCTTAAAATTCTTAAAATTCTTAAAATTCTTAAAATTCTTAAAATTCTTAAAATTCTTAAAATTCTTAAAATTCTTAAAATTCTTAAAATTCTTGAAATTCTTAAAATTCTTAAAATAAAAAAAAAACATAAAAATCAGAAAAATTCTGAAATGTTCAGAAATAAAACAGAAAAATTAAGAAAAATTCATAAAAGTTCAGTAAAAATCAGAAAAATTCAGGAAAATTCAGAAAATTTCAGGAAAATTTAGAAAAGTTCAGAAAAGTTCAGAAAAATTTAGAAAAATTCAGAGAAGTTCAGAAAAAATAAGGAAACTTCAAAAAAATCAGAAAAATTTTGAAAAATTCAAATTAATTCAGAAAAATTCAGAAAAAAATCGAAAAAATTTAAAAAATAATCAGAAAAATTCGGTAAAATTTAGAAAAAATTAGAAAAAAACAAAAAAATAAAAAAAAATCAGAAAAATTCAGATAAATAAAAAAAAATTAAAAATTCAGAAAAAATCAAAAAAAGTTAAGAAAAAAATAGAAAATCTCAGAAAAATTCAAAAAGATTTTGAAAAAATCCGGAAAATTCATAAAAATGAAGAGAATTGTAAAAAAAATCAGAAAAAATCTAAAGAATCAGAAAGATTCAGAAAAATTTCGTATAAATTATACTCAATATCTTAAAATATAATAATTCTTATAATTCTGAAAATAATTAAAAAAATTTAAAAAATTCTGAAAGTTTTCGGAATTTTAGATTTTTTAGGAATTATAATAAATGAAGAATTTTTCATTCGGGAAAAAAAATTAACGCAAATTTCATTCTACCCTCACTCATCAGATCGTCGCACAGGAGCTCGGCCCCGCCACAAACCTGTCCGCCGCGGTCAACGTATCGGTGTACCTCTCCGACGTCAACGACAACGCGCCCGTCTTCGAGCAGAACGACTACATCGTCGACCTGCCGGAAAACATGACCGCCGGGACGCGCGTCGTGCAGGTTCACGCCACGGACGTGGACACGGGGCTGGGCGGGAAGATCCGGTACACGCAGATTTTGGGCCCGCAGAACACTTCGCTCAACTTGGATCCGAGTTCGGGGGTCATTACGGTGGCGACGAGCAACCACGGGTTCGATCGGGAGTTGATGCCGGAGTATCATTTGTACGTGGAGGCTCGGGATGACGACGGGATTGGGAATCGGGCGCAGGTTCTGTTGGTTATCCGGTTGATTGACGTGAACGACGAGACTCCGACGTTTGAGAAGAGTTTGTACGAGTTCATTTTGTCGCAGAACTTGCGGAACTTTACCGTGCCGGCGTTCATCAAAGCGATTGATGGTGATGCCGAGGCGCCGAACAATGAGGTTCGGTACGAGCTGATCTACGGCAATTACGAAAACAAGTTCGAGCTTCATCCGATCACTGGAGAACTGAAGCTTACGTCGGCATTGGTTCGTCGAGCCAAGTCCACTCGCCAACGGCGTCAAACTAGTCAGCAACAGGGTCAACAGGAGTCGGAGGTGTTCGTGTTGACGGCACGGGCCTTCGATCTGGGCGTGCCGGTGCGTTTCTCCACGACGACGATCCGTGTGTACCCGCCGGAGAGCCGAACGCGCACGATGACCTTCATCGTGCCTGGCCACGATCCGGACCGGGCCAAGGTGCAGGAAACGCTCGCGGATGTAACAGGCGGGAAGGTCATCATTCAGGAGATCCGACCGTACAGCGGCACGACTGCGGTGCCCGGGGCCACCGACATCGGCGGCGACAGCAAGGACCGCAGCCTGGTCCTGGCGACCATCCTGTACGATGGTGACTCCGTGGTGGACATTGCCCGCATCCAGCAAAGACTGTCCGTCAACGGAACCGTGACGAATGCCATCAGCCAGGACGAGCGGAGTGCGGTGAGTGTCACGTCACGTCTGGAAACGAAGGTCACAACCTAACCTCTTCTAATTTTTTTAGATCCTCTACAAGGCGGAGAATCGGGTGCTCTTCTGGCTGCTAATCTTCCTCGCCATCCTGCTGGCTCTGGGCATCCTAACGCTGCTGCTGTGCTGCATCTGTCCGTGGTGCCCTCTGTACGCGGCCACGAGGTAGGTTTTCTTCAAAATTCCCCCTCAAAACCCCCCCTCAAAAGAATACACATACCACACACTTCAAGAGCTATGTCGTTGAAGGAGACCATCTCCGAGTCGAATTTCCCGTTCCTCCACTAACACAGCTGTTTGGTTGTTTTGTTTCTTTGGTTCTGTTTTGGAGCTCAGTCTCTTTTCATAGTTAATTTTCTACCTTTTCCACTGCCACTAACCCCACATTTACATTTTACACACCCGCCGAGAGCACATTTCGAGGTTTTTATGTTTAAATTTAGCAGAATTGTTTGTTTTGTAATCCTTTTCCTTCCTTGCTAAAACAACTTTTCGTAGGGAAGATTGCTTTTAAAATTGATATATTTGTAATTGTCTTCAAACCAGAAGCAAACATTTTATCAATTCAGTCAACTCTGTGGTTGTTGATCTTCTCGGTCTCAATACATACTGTTACGATGATAGGTTCAGGCATCTTTTTCATCAGAATACGTAAGAACGGCAACTGTTGCGTTACAGACATCATCTCTACTCGGGAAGTATGATTCAAGTACCTAGAATGTGACGCCAATGACAACGCTTGACATCTTCATAAATTTTGGACTGATACCACTGATAGATTGGTCCATGTTCTTTGTCAGAAAACGCTGTCCTCCGACACCCAAAATTTGGCCAATGAACTGGTTTGGATACGGCATTGCTAAAGCAGTCATGTTCATGTACATCGGTGAATTCATCAGCTGGCTCCTTCTTCATTAGAATGCCGTGTTTTTTTTTCTGGCTGACCGTTGTCCTTTCCGGGATCTTGCAATAACTCGCTGGTGCCAGTTCTTTCTGCCGCTCGTACGTTTTAAGCTTCGCTGTGTTGTTCAATAATTCGTGGAGCTCGGTCTCGAACATTGCTAAGATTCCGGGCCGGGATGCGTCTCGCTGGGGCTTCCGGTGCCAAGCTTCCCGCTCCGACTCCTCCGATTCCGTACTCACTGAAAAATGTAAAAAAATACATGTGAATATTTTTGGCCTGATCACGATAAGAATATTCGGAAATTGTCACAAATCGTGGGTATTCATTTAATAATCAAACATTAATACTTGCACTTGCAAAAAAATTGATCCTCACTGGCCCGCACTTGGAATCGAATGAAAGTGTCAGCTGGAACTATCTTGCAAATTCCGAGACAATATGTGATTATTCACAAATCTCGAAATTTACAACAAAAGCCACCACGTATGCTCTAACTCTAATGCCAACCCAAGTTATATTGTTGAAGTGATTCTGATTTACCGGTAGATTTTTGTAAATATTTAGTTGGCGTCGAACTGTCAAAAATTGATCGCAGTAAGTGGTAAATACTTTCCTACCACAGTTTTGTGTGTGATCAATGTGGTAGAGTAGTATAGGGCAGGCATAGAATTGAAAGTTTTTCGTGGCCAACTCGCACAGGAGCATGCAATAATATGACAAAGTCATATTAAAAAGTGACGCACTGTCACATTTTACACGGGACTCACACATACTATCAAGTCGTACGTTTGGTAGTGTGTGTGTGAGCTCCGTGTAGAGAGGGCGTCAAACTTAAAAGTGACCCCGTTCGTTTCAGGTGGTTTCAGTGTAGTTTTAATTTTTACTGCGAGATGGCGCCACCACTGATTGAAAGTTCCATATTTCCACCAGATGGCGCAAAGCATTGAAGAATAAAATCGTAAAAATCAAATTCCGTTTCAAACGCAACAACCGGTTCCGTGTTCGAACCATTTTTTTGCCAAGATGGAGGTCAATCATATTCAATTGGCATTCATAAGCTTAACGACATGCGACACCTAGTGTTGAGTAGCAGAACAGAGCGAAGAATGTCGATTGAAATTTCCGCCCTTTGAGGTTATGTATGCGAATTCTGTTTTGTTAAATTCCAGCGTTCAAAACAACTTTTGAGCAAAAATTCGAACTGATACTTTGTTAACTTTTGATGCTCTATCATTTTAAACAATATTATTTCTTCAAATTTATTTTTTTTTTAAATTTATTTTTTGCGTTAATTTATAGAGGGCAAAAAGTTTACACTCGTACTACTTGAATTTTTTCTCAAAAGTTGTTCTAAGAGCTGTAAATTCAATTTTTAGTTTGCATTCCTATGTAACCGAACAGCGAAAATTTGAATCGTCATTCTTCGATGCTTTGCGCCATCTGTCGGAATTTTTGAGCTTTTAATCGCGAATCAGACCACGCGTTAAGCTTCCTATTAAGCGATGCTATTTGGTTGCGTTAAAAGCTCTTCTAGGAGCTTATGGTTTTAAGTGAGCTTTTTGCATTCCTTATGGCACTTGACAGCTACAACACTCTTGGTTTTAATGGAGCATGCGATACAACCGTTTGGTATGGCCATCTGGTTTATAAGACTCTCTTAAAACTTTCATAAAACCTTATCAAAAGCCAGTTGGCTTTTATTTTCACCAAGTTTTATGCCCGAGGCATAAAACCTTGTTAGAACCTTATTGTTAGCTTTTGCTTATTGGTTGCCGAAATAAAGCTTATAAGCAATCAAGATGCTACCATAAACCTCCATAAAACTAGGTGGTGTTACTTGGGTTATTAACTAAATAAATAATTATTAGGCGTCACTATGGTGGCAATGAAAAATTTAAATTTTGGAAAATATTTAGAGGGGGGGTATCTCTTAATATTCTTTAAGTAAAAATAAGAAACTGTGCTAATTTTGAGCCAATTCGGTAAAGAAAAATTTGCAAAAATGTATGGGAAAAGCAACAATTGCAACCAACTTTGTCGAAGACCGCAAAACGATCCGAGTCAACCCTGACGAGAAGACGTTTTTATATGAAAATATTTTTTTCACCAACTTTAACGATCTGTATATCTACCCATAACCCTTAACCGATTTCGCTCACGATTTTGAAAGTAACTTATGTTTGCCTAAGGAATCGAATTATAAGGTATCCCTGAGGGCGATTTTATTTTATTTTATCGATATTTTTCCTGGTTTTTAATAAATTTAATTTAACAATCAAGTATGTTTTTAGATTATTTTGGAACTGAGCACAGTATTTTTTTCTGAAAAAGTAGATTAGTTTAGTAGAAAAATAACAGTAAAATGTATTCTCAGTAAATTTTCCGTTCGTTTTATCACTCTCGTGTATCATCGACTAAGCGCTTCCTTTCTATTGCACGTAAAACCTCTCTCACCAATACCAATGCCACCACCACCACTTCAACCTCCGCTGCACCGCCACATCACCAATACCATCATCATTATCTATTGTTCTCTGCACCATAATAAACATCATTCTACCACCACAACCACCATCAAAGTCAGCAAACCATTCAAAGTGCACCGCACCAGCCCCAGAACTAAAACAATAATCGTGATTGTTCTCTTTGTTTTTTTTCTTCTCTTCTCTTTTTATACACACACTGATGTACTGATCCGCGATTACAATCAAACCAAACCAAACCAAAAAAATCCTTCACGAAAATCTAACCTGAAAAAAAAAACCAAAACGCCACACACAACACGCGTGTAGAAAAAGAGTAATTAGAGTCAATAGTATCGAAGATGATGTGCACCTTGTTCACAGAGAGCAAGGCATTGGAAAACAGTCAAAATCTGTTCAGGTAGTGATGTGTGATTCCGTACTTTTTCTCTCTCTCTTTCTTTATTCTCTCCCCGCTCTGGTTTTTCTTTTGTTCCTTGCTCTCTCACTCGTCTCGTCGAGTGGGCGCGCTCGCTATTGTTCTCTCCTCTTTTGTTTTGTTTTGCTTGTACACTTGTACCGCTTTCTGTCCTGTTTTCATTCCCTCTTCTTTTGTTTTTGTTTTGGTATGTGCTACTAACCTTGAACGAAGTATACTAACCTTGAGCCGCTTAACTCTTTCATTTGCCACTAATATCTTGTCCTTTGGTTTTTCTATTTGTTGTACTTTCCCAATATTCAACTCTTTTTACTAAACGAAAGATTTCTTCTTTTTTTTCTTCCGCCCCTCTCCGTTTTTTTATTGTTTTGACGTTTCCAACGTTCTGGTGTATTGGTGGGCGCGCGTGCGAAACAAAAACCCAACCCCAAAAACAAAAGGTCGCGGAATGGATGGGACGAAGAGAAGCCTGGTCGGCGGATAGATCGTCCGATTCCCGTACCAAGCCGACGCGTTGGGAATTTAGAGGAAGACGACACGCTAACAAAGCCGCACTAGCAGAGGCAGCAGGCCATGACAACCGAGGGCACACGATCGAGGACGACGAAGATGGCGGCGGCGGCGACAGTGGCAGAATGGTGGGAGTCAGCGATAAGAAAACGATGACCGACGGTAGTGGTAAAACGAAAGAGCAGACTGTTAAGATTAGGTTAGTAGATCCCCCCTGCTCGCGGCGGCTAGTGGTGGTGCGAAGGTACTAGGAGAATGATGGTGGTGGTGGTGATGGTGGAAAGAGTGTGGACAAAATGGCCGACGGCAAAATGGTCGATATGAATGTGGTGTTTGTGTGAGAGAAAACGTGCAAAAGAGGTGTAATGTAGGCGTAGTATTAGTACTAATCCCAGTGTAGAGCGTCGCTACCCAGAAATTACTTCCAACTCACGTAACGAACAGTATTTAGAGATCTAAAAGTATTACTAGTTTTAATTCAAATGTTAAGCTACTTCTTCAAAACTATTTAGCACCAGACTAGAACTGCCATGAAATAATCGTATAACACAACTCTAATCACAATTTCTTGATTTCTGACTTTTGACTTCGTCTTACTCGAAGGTTGATCCATTTCAAGTAGTACCTATTTTGACAAAAACTCCCCGCTAATGACCAACTAGCGTTTTAGTTGAGGTAGTATCACGATTAATCCAGAGTCCTGTTTTTTTTTCTTTCATTTTACTTAAATTTTGGCGATATTATACTGAAATCCCTTTTTATGGGGATGTGAGTCAAAAGATCGAAAGTCATAATGTCTAAAAAACGTTACTTAATCCACCATTAGGTGGTTTATGCCTTCCTCACATTTTGAGTGTAATGCTAGGTAATATCTGAGACCCGGCCTTTAAAAAGTTCATAAATAACACTTAAGTGCTTATAACTTTTGATAGGGTCTTCAGATCTTCAATCTACTGATTTCGTTGGAAAGGTCTTTTGATTACCTATCCAACGACATGTCGCATGATAGATCCAAACAACGTTTTCATCGAAATATATGAGATCCGGCCTCTAAAAAGTTCATAAATAGCACTTAAATGCTTATAACTTTTGATAGGGTTGTCAGATCTCTAATCTTTTG
Source organism: Culex quinquefasciatus (assembly GCF_015732765.1). Taxonomy (NCBI): domain Eukaryota; kingdom Metazoa; phylum Arthropoda; class Insecta; order Diptera; family Culicidae; genus Culex; species Culex quinquefasciatus. The sequence goes on from NC_051861.1 coordinate 102,443,728, forward strand.
AACTCGTTGCAAAGGTCTTTTGAATACCTTTCTAAAAATGTATAACATGACTAGGTTTCTCACAAAACCACCCTTTTTACAATCTTCCGGACATTTGTTAAATTCGTTTTTTAGCATAACTTTTGAAGTACTTAACTAAACTTAATCATTTTCAATAGCGACTTATGGGACCCCAAGATGGATCAAATGAGACCAAAACGGTCCAAATCGAGTCAGCCAGTGCCGATATAACTCGCATTAACAAAAGGTTGAACGAGGCGCTCAAAAGATCCGGTTCACTATAAAGAGCACACAAACCATGGCTCATTTTTTCAAAAATGACTATTTTTTGAGACACTTTGGCCACTAATGCGTTAACTTTCATCATCATTACCGTGTAGAACAAATCCTTGCGCAAGTTTTGCTATATAATTGAAGTTTTGAGCAACCTGATGCTCAGAACAGCTCTTCAAGTTCGGCATTTTTTTTTTTCGAAATGTTGGCTCCAGCGATCTTTTATTTTTTGGACTTGTTGAAATGTCATTTTAAAAACTGTCTAAAAATGTATAACATGACGAGATTTCTTACAAAAACCATCCTTTTCATTATCTTCCGGACTTTAGTGAAAATCGTTGTTTCAACATAATTTTCAATATTATCTTATAAGACTCCAAGACGAATCGAAAAAGACTAAATCGGACAAAAATCGGACAATGTTATACTAAATTTAAACATTTTTGACCTTTTGTTCTTTCGCTCTATTGTCATCGTCATATTTCGATCGCTTTCGATTTTTTGTCAACATGTCTACTCTGGATGAAAATTTGAACTCGTCGCTGCAATTTTAATTAGTTTTTGAAGCAAAATAACACATTTTTTATATTAAAGAAAATTTATATATATTATTCAGTACTTGTTCGTTAACTGGGCTGAACGAAAAATTACGAGGGGACCACCGATGCATGACTTATTGAACATGACTTTTGCATCCATTAAACCCTCGGTTATTTCGGTTTGTTTTGGTTTTTGACGTTTGCTGCTTTTTAACTGAGCTACGACCCAGTTACCGAGCGCCCAGTTAAACAATGCCCAGTTACCGAGAGCTGCTCGCTAACTGGGCTGAAGGAAAAATGGCGAGGAAACCTTTTACTAAATATAATACAAAATTAAAAATTACAAAAAAAATGTCCACAGCTAATTTTCCGAGTTTTCTTGAATTGTGACTTGAAACTTCATAAAAACTTTAAAAAAATGTTTTATTTATTACACTTGATTTATGCATCCATTGCCCCCTCGGTCATTTTGGTTTGTTTTTGTTTTTTGACGTTTATCTGCTATTTGAGTGAGCTTCAGCGCTCAGTTAAACAAAGAATAATTTTATTCTTTTTGAATTATCGAATTACAGAAGCATTCATACAATCAAACTTTGATATGATTTTATTTATTTTTTCTTTGTATAAATCATAACTTATCTAATGTTGCTGATTGGCTTTATATTATTTTTCTTCAATATTCATAAGTATAAAAAGCCCCGGGAGTCTTGACCAAATTTCCCGGGAATCGAGAGGTTAAGAAATGGCAGATTTGTAACTGTTTTAAAATTCCAATCAACATGTGTTGTTTGACTTCTGTTTATGAAAAATGTTGACTTTTATTTTAAAAATTGTTCCAATGATTTCTCAAATGAGAGGAAGAAAAAGATTAGACATTGACACCACTGTACAGTGGTCCAGATCGCAAAATCAAGTGGAAAATGGATTTTCCGAAAAATTGTGAAGTTTTGGAGCTTTAGTGTCTTCAGAAGAGTTGCAAATGACAAGGGGCAACTTTTGGTTTGGTTGAAAATTAGGGTGGCTCATGATTAGGATGATTTTGAAAATCTAACTTTTCAGGAATATTTTTGGGATTTTTTTCGTCTTCTAGAAAATTGTTGGGCTTGCCAATTCAAGTAACTTTGTCGAAGACACCAAAATTGTATCTCGAAATCTACGCCTTCTATGACCAAATTTAAAGAAAGTATCTGAGCAAACCTTCAAAAATCAGTTTTTTGAACGTGGCAATTCAGGGTTAAGTTTAAGAGAAAAGTAATGTTTGGGGCACTTGTAGAGCTAAATAAACACGAACATTTTTATTTTTTGACAAAAAGATGCAAATTAAAAACTTAAAACTGGCCATATTTTGGGTTTGAATAATATTTTTTGATGGAAACCCAAAAATATGACCAAAAAATCGATTTTCGACATATATTTTGTCAATTTTCAAATTTCGTTAGGGTGGTCCCATATGGTTTTCCCTTGAAAATTAGACTTTTTCAAATGAAGATATCTCATGTTTAAAGAAAAACACCCCTGAAATTTTTGCAGCGTGCGCCTTTTCGAGATATTAAAGTTTTAAATTTACACCTTTTTGCCTTCCTCACGTTGCTGAGGAAAGGCTATAAAATCACTCGAAAAATGAACTTCTCAATTAGACCTCCTAGACCCACCTTCATGTATAACTATCGACTCAGAATCAAATTCTGAGCAAATGTCTGTGTGTGTGGTGGGATGTTGATCAAAAAATTGTCACTCGATTATCTCGACATTGGCTGAACCGATTTTGCCCGTTTTGGCGTCATAAGTCGCTATTAAAAATTATGTAGTTTAGTTAAGTACTTTAAAAGTTATGCTAAAAAACGATTTTACAAAAGTCCGGAATATTGTAAAAAGGGTGGTTTTTGTAAGAAAACCCGTCATGCTATACATTTTCAGAAAGGAATTTAAAAGACTTTTCCAACGCGTCCAAGACATTGAAGATCTGACAAATCTATCAAAAGTTATAAGCACTTAAGTGTTATTTATACGCTTTTTGGAGGCCGGATCTCAAATATGTTGATGAAAACGTTGTCCGGATCTCTCATGCGACCTATCGTTGGATAGGTATTCATAAGAGCTTTCCAACGCGTCCAAAACATTGAAGATCTGACAACCCTATCAAAAGTTATAAGCACTTAAGTGTTATTTACGCACTTTTTCGAGGCCGGATCTCAGATATTTTGATGAAAACGTTGTGCGGATCTATCATGCGACCTATCGTAGAATGGGTATTCAAAAGAACTTTCTGACGCGTCTAAAACATTGAAGATTTGACAACCCTATCAAAAGTTATAAGCACTTAAGTGTTATTTACGCAATTTTTGCATTTTGGATGGCACCCTTCAAATGTGAGGAAGGCGCCAACCACCTAAGGGTGAATTAAGTAACGTTTTTACCATAATTTGGCTACAAGTTTCAAGTCCAGATTGACTCGTCAAAAAATGAAAATGTTCGTTTTTTTGAGTTCTAAAAGTGCTCCCAGTATCACTTTTCTCTAAAACTTAACCCTGAATTGCCACGTTCAAAAAACTGATTTTTGAAGGTTTGCTCAAATGCTTTTTATAAATTTGGTCGTAGAAGGCGTAGATTACGAGATAAAATGGGGACCGACGTTTTACTTCACCATCCGAAAGAAGCTCAGTGGATAAGGCGGGAATCGAACCCGCGTCTCATAGCATCATCGGGATCGGCAGCCGAAGCCGCTACCCCTGCGCCACGAGACCCACCAGCCTCAGCCTGGAATAGGCGCTAAATTTTAGCGATAAAATGTCTAAAGAAAATCTTCCAAAATGTTATGTACCGCTCAGATTTATTCAAAATGTTAACTTAGTGAATGTAGACCAAAAGAATGCAATTCAAAGTATGTTAAACTGCAGAATCACTGTTAAACTTGATTTCGAAACAATATTCGTTAAACTTTGTAACTTTCAAACAACAAATAAAAAGTTAATTAACAATTACTTAAAACGTGACTTATTTCTACCCTGACTGTGTCTTACTCTGCTCAATCCGCTCAATCTAACATTAAACTAAAAGTATGACCACAAAACGAGCATAAGCTCACCTTTTGACACAGTCAGCATAGTCACAGCAAAACATGTGCTGCAGCGCCGGAACATGCCTACCGGATGTCCTTGACCCGGTTTCGGCGCGTCCTTGGCGGGGAAGTCATAAAATCTCAGTAGTCGGGGGTGGCCACTGCGGTCAGCATGCTGGTTTTATCTTGCAACTTTTTTAAGTGTGTGTCAAATTGGAAACATGGCGGCGGTGGTGTCGGTGGCGGTGACAGAAATGAATACAAATCCAAATCAGCAAAGGATGGCGGCGGTGGTGTCGGTGGCGGTGACGGTTTGCACCGTTCCCGCAGCAACCTGCTGAACAACGAGCAGGTCGCGCGCGACATGTACGTGGAGGACGTGGACGAGCACGATCCGGAGTACCAGTCGCTGAAGCGGGTGCACCGGGACCGGGACCAGCACCAGCAGACGCAGATTGACGACGACTCGATGCGGCGGCACGAGATGGACTCTTGAAGCAGCTTTAGCGGCAGGGTGGGCTGACGCGGGATTGTCGATGCGGCAGATTATATTAAGGATGGGAACGCGGAGATTGCTGGAGAACGGGAGGAGAACATCGCTGGAGAAGAGTACCGCAACCAGCAGGGAGGTATATTGAGGAGCAGGCGAATGGGAAGCAGATGGGAAACGCACGAGTTTATCCAGACGATTCCGAACGAGGTGCCAAGCGGTTACGGGGTCGCGGAGGTGAAGATCGCAGACGGAGGGGTTCGAACAAAGACGGACTGCGAGACCGCTACCCAAACCGAACCCGTCAAGGTCGAGCGACGGCGTACGAAAAGTGAAAACGACGACTCACTCTCGGAGGACGAGTACGAGTACGTCAAGTACAGCCCGCCGGACAGCCCGGACGGAGTGTATCTGATCAAGCGGAAGCGCACCCGTAAGAAGACCAAGTACAAGACCGACAGCGATACGAACGGCACTAAAAGCGGACGACGGTTCATTACGGTGGAATCGGTGAAGCGCAAGATACGGACGCCGATACAGGAGGAGGAGGAGCCACGGCCGGTGCCGAAGCACGCCGAAACAAGGGCGAGCATCCTGCGGCGAAAGCGTAACGAGGAGCGACTCAAAAAGGACGTGCTGATAGAGATTTCCGACTCGCTTGAGGACAAGGAAACGAGGAAGAAAGACAAGCGGCGGAAGGTTTACAAGAAGAACGTCAAATATTACGAGGACTCGGACGGGTCGGACAAGGAGGGCATGCAAAAGTACTTCTCGGCGGACAGCTTGGACGACGAGATCAACTCGGACGTGGAGGACTACACGTACGAAGTGACGAAGACGTCCAAATCGGTGACGGTGTCGCCGCGAGCTGGCGTTCAGCAGCGAATATCCAGGAAGGACAACAAGCAGGAAACGACCCGGATAAGGGTCGCGACTTCGGAGTCCCCGTCGAGACCGGTGAAAAAACCTGCGCCGAAGCCTCTCCAGATGACCAAGTCGTTGTCCAAGGAGGGACTCGAGCAGGACATTCCGGCAAAGTACATGGACTGGTATCACAATCTTGGGAAGGACGAGGAAGTCAAGAAGGGTTACCGGGAAACAGAAAAGAAAATAGTCCGGAAGAAGGTTGTTTCCTCCTCCTCCAAAGAGGACGATCCCAAGTTCAAGCCGGAACCAGCCCCTCGAACGTCACCTCCAAAGGACGCGCGCCTCCTCAAGGAAGACATCCAAATGGCCAAGAAGGTGCAATCGCAGTCTTCCAACGACGCCACCAGCCATCCCCTCCTCCAGCACTCCGAACATCGCTTCGAAGCCGAGTACGACCCCAACTCCCAAGCCCCCGCCCCACCCGACAAGCTCCCCCACTACCTGTACCCGGAAACGCCCCCCATCGTCAACCGCGACAACAAGGTCCAAATCAAGATCGTCGACTCCTCCGCCTCCAAACCCTCCCCCATCAAGGAGCACGAAGTCAAGGAACCCCGCCCCCGACCCTCCGACCCCCCTCCCACCACCAAAACCCTCAACGCCTCCACCCTCGAGGACGACCACGACTCCGGGATCGCCATGAACTCGCTCCTCCACAACAAGAACCGCCGCCACCCGCTCACCGACAAGAAGAGCATCTTCACGATCGCGTACGACGACGTGCGCATCCGCCAGATCCGCTCGGAGAGCGACACCCCGCCGTTTTCCTAACAGCGGCCGGGGGGTCAGCCTGCCGAGCAGCTGCAGCGACAGCAGCGACGCAGGTCGGCGCGGCAGCGGAACCTGGACCGTGAGTCCAAGTCCGAAGCCGAAGAGCAGCAGCAGCAGCAGCGGAGACGGGGAGGGCAGCAGCTGGCGCTTCGTAAGCGCAATAGTGAGTGAGAGTGAGGAGGGTGAGGAAGGGGGGTCGAAGCGGCGATAAGGCGCGGCGGCGCTCTCTCTTTTTCTGCAAAAGGCGCTTGAAATGTTTCAGCTGCCAAGTGAATCGTTTCAAGCGCCTTTCAAGTTTGAAATGTTTCATGTGACGGGTGCTTTTGCGTACACGCACGTTCAAAATCACTCAGTTTTCGTCAAAACCGAACCTACTCAGAAAAGAGTAAAGGGGGAATCTGTCAGATTTAAGTGCTTTTTACATGTCGGTAAAAATATGACAGAGTTTGTCACTTTTTCGTCAAATGACAGTCTGACATGTGGAATTATTTTTTTGTGAAGAATGTTTCCAATATATTCACCAAACTACCTTTTCATCGTCAAGAGTAAGCTTACCGATGAAACGATTCAAATAAATCCCCCAAATTTGTAACTATTCTGTCAAATGTTTGATTGGCACAAGCGGTCAAAATTAGCAATATTAAAACAAATCCAGCAAAATGAATAGATGAATCTAATAATTTTAGTAGCTTCTTTATGAACAATTTTGGCAGCAAAATGTTGGTCTGATTTAACAAGAAATTCACATCGGTTGGTCTGTGTCTAAAGAAACTAATTTCTGAGCTATTCTGCCTCAGATTTTGCCAACTCAAAACCCTTCTGGAATTTTGCAAATTTTCTCATATTTGGGACAAAAACTCAAATGAGTTAAATTTACTCGAATTTGTGTGATTATCGTACTCAATCATATGTTATCATCTCACGATCCAAATAGATTGAGATCAAAAAATGAAAGTTGATTTTTTTAAAACTCTGGATTTAGTTTCCACATTCCTAAATTCAGACATTTTTAAATTCAAAAATACATTTGTTTAAATTCGTAATTTAAAAATTTAAGCTTTCAAAAATATTATATTTAAATTTTTTAGAATTTATAAATTTTTATATTTTAAGTTTTGAAATTTTAAATGTTTATCTATCTAATTTGAAAATACGTGTAAAACACGTTTCAAACCATTTCTGATCATTTGTTTGATTTTGGGATGTTGCAAATATTTTTAGATGTTTTTGATGACCCCGGCCAGAGCAGAGAGATAACAAATTTCGAAAATATTGGCATTGGCTTAAAAGCAAAACAAATGAGACAACATTCTAACCATCGAGTAACTATGGTCCCGTGAAGTTTATTTTTCAGCATTAATTTAAAAATCCATTTTTATCCATTTGTGGTCGCACAAAATGTCATTGCTTTGATTAAAATGATTTTTTTGCTGTGAACAATGCTATCGGCAATTAAGGATTAATTGTAGGATCAAATTATACGTTTTAGAAGTTTTTAAAAATATCAAGAATTTATTAAAAAATTTAATCCTTGGTTTTTTAAATAAATATTAGCTTTTTATTTCTTTTACAGATTGAAATTTGCTGAATTTAATTTATTTATATTATCTTTAATTTTTATGTTTAATTTTTATGCCGTAGCAAATATTACTTGAAGTTTATTCCAAACGACTCTAATATTTATTTCTTAAAAATAAATTTAAGATATTTGAAAATTGTAAGATTTATTGTAACTTTCAAAAAAAGTAATTTTATTTAGTTCGGATTTTTTAAAGTTTTTTTTTATTTTTTTTTAAATTATTTGATATTTTTCAATTGTTTGATGTTTTTAATATCTTTAAAATTACAAAAAAAAATAAATTTATTTTCAAATTCAAATTTTTGGATTTTTTAACCCTTTTGAGATTTGTAAAATTGTAAATTTATAATCAATTTTTGAAATTTAGTTTTTTTAAACCTTTGAGATTTTGAAAATTTTAAAGTTGTTTTTAATTTTGGTTTTTCTGAGATTTTATTTATTTTGAAATTCTAAAATTCGTAAAATTTTGATAATTTTTAATATTTTGATAATTTTTAATATTTTTTCAAATGTTAAAATTTTCAATTCATTTTCAATTTTTAAAATTTCGGTTTTTGTAAACCATTTGAGATTTTTTTATAATTGAAATTACAGAAATTTGTATAATTTTGATAATTGTCATGTTTTGAATATTGTTAAATATTTCACATTTTCTAATTTTTTACATAAAAAAAGATATTTTGAAGGATGATGTATTAATCTCATAGAAAATTAAGCTTAAATTTGTGATATTATTTTTGAATCAATTTAAAAAAATAACATTAGCTCGTTCCAAAGGGAAAGTTGATCCATCAAAAAGTGTTGTCTTGCCAATTTATTTTTTGCATTTAAATGAAAAAAAAGTGTTCAGAAATGGTTTTTTATCTCGTTTTTTAACGTTGTCCATACAAAAATCTTTTTTGTATGGAGCGTGGACAACATTGAGCAATCTCAGCCTCCCCCTCCCTCGACGAAGTCTTAGCGAAACTATCTCAAAAATTAGTTATTATAAATGAGCGTGTATTTTGACAGCGCCCGTCAGCTGAAATATTTCACACCCCCTCAAACCGTCACGCTGTTTCAAGCCGTATTGTTAAACGGATTTCGATCAACCGTGGTAGATTTTCTTGAAATAATTCGTTGGCAAAGCAATGTGGTAGATGCTTTGGTGGATTTTGGACAGTTAGATGCGAACGAAATATTTCAAGAAAATCTACCACGGTTTTTCAAAATCCGTTTAACGATTCAGTTCCAATGATCCGAGTAAAACACCTGTAGGACTCCTACCCAGTACAAACCCCGTTGACTATCAAGTCCAGAGACAAAAAAAAATTAGCTTTACGCAGCCCCTTTCCCGGGAGAAAAATAAAAAATCAAAAAGGTCTAAAATTGGAAGAAACGAGAAACTGCCATAGCTGATAAGGAAATCTTTCAAAACTACAAGTACGAACACGCCATTTTCCTAAAAAAGAAAAAAAAACGAGCAAAACCAACAAGTGTATCAAATGTGTAGCAAATTTGAAGTAGTTTTACCACACACTGTTTTTAGTATCGATCATCTTTAGAGTAAACAGACAAAAACGCGCGCCCACGCCTTCGTTCGTGTTGTATTGTTACGTGTTATTTTCCTATCTTGTTTAGAGTGTAGCTAACGACAAACAAAACCGCCCTTACAAAGTGTCATCTCTAAGTGCTTAAGTTCCAGACCGTTTAGTCGATAAGAGCCTGTACATTTGTTTTAAAACTTTACCTTTTGTGTTACGCTTAAGTATCCTGCGCGACAAGTTGTACATATTAGTTTTTAAGATGTAATTTGTGATAAGTACAAGATTACTCACCGTCGACTTCCATCCGGAATTTGTTCTGTTAAACTGTTCTGTTTCCGCGATCAAGATTCTTTTTAAAAGACAAAAAAAAAGTTGTGCAACCTGGTTATCAAATAACTAGTCCTTCTTGTTTCGAGTTTTCAGTTATTTTAACCTTTTTTGTTTAGAATGCGAGCGAATGTTTGCAAAAATAAAACAAGTGATATTCTCCTTCCAAATCGTAACGCAATGTGGGGAGCAAAAATCTATGAATAGGCTAATGAAATTTCACATTCCAAGCAGAAAGAAAACAACATTCTTCCCAAACAAGCAAAATAAAGCTAGAAAAATCTAAACAAATGCTCACCCAGTGTTGTAAAAATGTCATGTTTATTAGTTTATTCAAAATTAAAATAAGGAAGCAAACTTGTACAGAACAGACACAAAAAAACTTTAACGTAGCGATTTTTATCAACAAAACAAGAAGAGATTCTCCTGTGTTAGGTGTTATTAGAGCTGCGAACCCGTCCCAGACGTTTGTGTAAAGTAGTAGAAATGTAAGTTGTGTATAAAGAGGGTTTTTTGCTGTGCCTGGCAGCAATACTTTAGGGAGACAAAAGTTGGGTGAGAGCCGAACAGCAGAATCCATATCCTGTAAGTGCGATATGTGTAAGCAATGCAGACTATAAGAAGTAATAAAAAAAGATATTTTGAATAAAATTGTTTGTAGCTTCATTCAGTGAATCCGAAATATAGACCTTGGCTCCAAGGCGCCCATGGCGAAACATCAATTTGAGGCCCCTCCCAAATTTAGCAGCATTTTGATGGATTGATGTAAATTGTCAACGATGGCTTCACAGAATTTTGATTTAATAACACAACTCGACAGTTTAGAAGTTGATGTCAGTAAACGCCTCAGTTTCGTCAAGGTATGATAGATTTGGGCTCCCTGAACACGCTCCAATCGACAGAATTGAAATTTAGTTGATTCCCTGTCAATAAATAAAATTTTAAGTTTGGGTTCAAATTCTATGGAATTATCTTAAGCGACCATGCGCACCCACGTTAATCTATGGGGGTAACAAAAATAAGGGTGTGCGCATGGTTGCTTGTTTGAGGGAACGCATGGTTGTTGAACATGATACTGACATCAACTTCAAAAATGTCGAGTTGTGTAATTGAGATTTGAGACATAATTATGAGCTGGCATATTTCAGTTTTCAAATAATTAATATATGACACATTCTCCGGCAATGTACACCATAGGGTGAAATTTTGAAAAGCGTGTAATTTGGATATTTTTCCTCGATTTTAGACTACTTGAAGTTTAAAAAATCAAGATTTTTATTAATTGATGATTTGGATATCATCACAGAGAATCACTGTGACTAAAGGTCGTATCAAAAAAAAAAATCAAAATATAGAGAATTTTCCCAGCTTTTCAAAAATATTTTTTCAAAAGTGGGCAGACAAGGGCACTAATTTTAAAAAATGAATCCAGATTTAAAGCGAAAATGGCGTTCGAATGGTGAACGCCTAAAATGTCAAAATCACGCAGTGGTACCAACATTGCGAAAAAAGTGTGCCATGGCATGACCGCCACATTTTTTTCTAATGTTGGTGCTACTGCACGATTTTGACATTTCGGACGTTGACTATTCGAACGCCATCTTTGCTTAAAAACCTCGATAACTGCGACTTTTTTCAAAAAAGTTACCTAAAAATGGCTATAACTTGAAAACGGTGCACTTTATCAAAATTTCATTTAAGTACTTTTTGATTGCAAATTTGATTTTACATCGAAAAATGTATTATATTTCAAATTTTTGATAAAAATCAGTAGTGATTAAAAAATTATTAACTCGGTCAAACATTTTTTGCAAAACCTGTAAATTTATGAAAAGTTGGCCTTTGATCAAGTTTTAGTGACAAAAAGTGAAATTAAAAATCACCCATTTGTTTACCTACAACTTTGCCGAAGACACCAAATCGATCAAAAAATTCCTTCAAAAGAGACAGATTTTTGAATTTTCAGCTACAGTCATCCCGCATATTCGGAACACCCAGAAATTCGGAACTTTTATGATAATTTGTCAAAAGCATGCCAAAATTAGCTTTTCGGTCGACCTTACTATTTTTAGAACCTTCATTTAGACATTATCTTGCTATTTCACTAGTAAAAGTAGGACTTTGAACAAAATACTTCATTTGAAGACTATTTTGTCCAGAGCAGCAAAACACTGCCTCCAAATGGCCTGTTTCATAATTTTGGGATGTTATTGTGCCTCCCACAATTGTGGAACACCTGAATTTAACTGATATTTTCACAAAAAAAGTTATCAAACCATGTATAAAACATCACAAAGATTGAGTTTCATTCGTTTCAGTGTGTGAAGTCATTAATTGGTAATAAATATGTACTCCTGGAGAGATCCAAAGTTTGTTTACATTCGTAAGAAAAAAGTGTTCCGAATTTGTGGATTTCAAGGGTCAAAGTAATTCTTCAAAAACTTCATATAAAAGTTAAAATTTGCAGATGTTCGATACAGCGTTCGAAAGATCGCAAGAAAAGCTTTCAAATGAAGGTAAAAGCGAATCATTAAGTTCAATTCTGGAGTTTTTTTTTTAAAAGGACCAATAAACCAAATTTCCAGTTTTTGCTTTTTGGGTGTTTTTGAAACCGCCTTGAGTCAAGGGTATCAAAAAACACCCAAAAAGCAAAAACTGGAAATTTGGTTTATTGGTCCTTTTCAAAAAAAAACTCCAGAATTATCGATTTGCTATGATTTTTTGAACATTGGCCGATCTGGAAACCGTACCGAATATGTGGGATGACTGTATCATTTTTTTGTATAGACAGCTGCCAAATTTGTAAGAAAAATTATATGGACAAACTAATGATGCAAAATGCCTTCTTCGGGCATACCGAAAGCATCATAAAAGTTTCAGTCGGAATAAAAAATACAAAAATACAAATTCAAAAAAAGACCGTTTTCGTAGAGAATGGTTCAACTATTGGAAATGCTTTATCCAATTGAATTAATTTATCTTGGAAATAATTACTGAAATATTTTTTATTTATACACTTAAATCCCGAAGGTTTGACACCAACTGTTGTCAAACGAGAGGGGTCACTTTGTAGATTGACACCCCTTTACATGGAGATAACGCACAATACCAAACGTTTGTTTCGATAGTGTACGTGAGGGCCTTGTAAAAATGACAGTTCGTCACTTTTTAGTTTGATTTTGATCAACCAACGGGAACAAACTAAAAAAGTGTCAAACGAAAAAGTGACCAGTTGAGTGTAGTAGGTTCCGAAAATGGTTCTGAAAATAAATGTAATAATTATTTCCTGCAACTTGACCAAGATATTTTAAAGAATATTCGTAAATTTAGCCATCATGCACCCAAAGGAAAAATATATCTCAAAATCTGCAACAGTGGATTTGCTGCAAAAAATTTTATATTTTATAACAGTTTTTGCAGCAAGCTCATAGCTCATTTTTACCCGCGTCGTAAACATGTCAGCGATCTGCAGTTCTCACCAACACATACAAAGCTGGCGCGTTTCCGAGCAACACTTGAGAGAGCAGAATGTGTTGGTGCTCTGTCCCTCTCAATTCATCAAGCGTCCATGGCGCAGTGGTAGCGTGTCGGACCAACAACCAAGAAATTGATGGTTCAATCCTCGTTCTGTTAATTCTTTTTTTTTTGCAATGCAGTCAACAGCCGTCGGTAATGTCGATAATTGTCGGTAACGGGCAAAAATGTCATACCCCTATATCGCAAAAAATGCATGAAGACAGATTTCATGCAGATTCTGATAAACTTTCATGCCGCCATGCATCACAATCATGCGACCGCCGTGATATTTTGATTTTTCTGGTTGGTTTCGGTTAGAACAGACTCAGGCCAACATAATGTGTACGTCCATTTCCAAATTTAAAAGCTTTAAGTGCTCTAAAAACTGCTGTCCCTATTCAGACTGTAGTCCCGATTCACCCCAGATTACGGTACATTGCGTTTGAGGACAGTAGGCCTTGAAATTCGAAGATTTTTTTTCAAATTTCTTCACAAAAGTAAGTGAAAGTCCCACTATTGAATTTATGCATGTATGTATTTATGTATTAGGTATGTATGTATGTATGTATGTATGTATGTATATATGTATGTGTGTATGTATGTATTTATCGCAATCGAGAACGCCAAGGCAATGCTGTAGAGCGAATAATTTAGATTTAGATTTAGATACAAACAAACATACATACATACATTCAATTATGGGACATTCACTTACTTCCGTTGAGAAATTTGAAAAAAAAAAATCTTCAAATTTCAAGGCCTACTATGCTCTAACGCAATGCAGGGCTTTCCTACTTAAAAATGTGATATCTCTAGAAATATTCAATTTACCCTGAGATTTTGATAGAATTTAATGTAAAAAACTCTCAGCAATCGAATGCAATTGTCGGTTTTCCCGTAAGTGCTCGTCCAAAAGGTTAAAAATGCATTTTAAAACTTAAAGCGCAAAATTTTCATATTTGGCAACACTGTACGTAAATTTTGAGTGCGCCATTCGATTCTACGTCAAAAAATCTTCAAATGTGCATACCCAAAAGTACACTTTTTGTAAATTTTTCTCTTAGCAAAATGCATTTTAAAAATGAGGTTTTTCAAAAATCTCAGAAAACGAGGGGGTGTCACGGGCGCGGGGGTGGACCAAATGTCACCAAACTTGGGATTCTTTGTTTTTGGGGCAAAATCATGTTGATCAAAATTTGCACTTTTTTGTGTCATGTAAATACATATTGTGTTTCTCAGCTTCAAAAAATTTAACCATCAAGGTTTATTGCCCACGTGGTTCCTATTTTCCGTAGTTATTGGACACCCAGAGCGCCACAGACTGCGGCCCGCAGTACGTTTCTTGTGCTTTGTTGTCGTCAACAGTGTTGGAAGTAGCCGTCACGATTCACCAGGGCCCCGGCGATGGCCTGATAAGAGCTACCGAACAACATTGGCAATATGGCGTGGTTTGTTTACAAACATGGGATTGTTTGTGGACGAACCGAAAAATTTACTTTTTTGTAAAAAAATCTATAACCATTGTGCAATAACATTAAGTCTTCCAAAACAGACAAAATTTCTTCAAATTCCAGACCAGAATTTGTTTTATTATTATTTTTTCAATTGAAACCTCTTTTATCGCGATTCTGATTAAGATTGCACATCAAATCATCGTGCCTTTAATGTATCTTTAGTTTTCACATCGATTCGCTGTAGATTCGTGTTTAAATTTTGAAATTTAGCATAAATTAAAATAAGTTGAAAAATTCCCAACTTCAACCATGTGCAACAATTTCCACATCACCCATGTGGGAAACCGATAATGGGGTAATTCATGCGTTCCAAACTGTCAAAATTCCAAAACGTCATTGCCAATCTTCGGTTCGCTGCTTTTGTTCGTGTTTGAAGTTTCGGGCCGAGACTCTGCGATTCACAGTTGTGACCAGGCCTGCAAAATGTTTGCAACCCAGCGTACACATGAAGCAAACCAAAATGTCAGTTCACTGCTAGCATCTGACTGTAAGCCTACTGTGTCCGTTCAACCACTGCCGCCTGACTCGTGCCGGTCGGCTGCTGACTCAATTCGTGTCGTATGACTGACTCGTAAAATCCTCTCTAAACACTATTTTGACCATTTTTAAACAATTGAATGGTTCTAGACTGTGCAAAACACTTAAAACAACCATAACTTATATTCAAAATTACATTTCCACGCATAAATACCAACTTTTTGTGTAAAAACTTGTTTCTTTATGTGTGTGCGTGCAACGTCGAATGAGCGTTGGTCGACTACTGCCTCGCATTGCAGTTGCTCAGTGAGCTAGGGCACTCACGACTGAGTCGGGTTTGTTTATGTCACGGTTTTGCGGTTCAGTGAATGGATCTGAAAAAATCGTGTATGCGTCGCCGATTTTCGCGTCAGGACCCCTGACATTTTCAGCCCTGGTTGTGACGAGCCGGTTTTTAGTAAAGCATTGAAATATAAATCTTGTGGCTTGATCAAGGGAGATCTTCTGTGTAATAATTCATGCTTTAGTTAGTAAGTAACGCTTTAATCCCTTTTAACCAAGTTTGTACGAAAAGTGTGTCCGACTGTAACCCTTGAGCATGCTGAACTTGCGAACTTTACTTTTTTGGTGTCTGCGTCACAGTTTTCGAGTTAACCTCATCCGAAGTCTGCAGATAGAAAACATCAGCAACTGTTGCTGCAACATTACAGAAGACGTTTTCATCTGCCTCAAGTTTCACCAACGAGGTGCTACATAGCAACGTTTCCACCATCAAGCATAGAAAGAGAAGAGAAGTTGTGGAGCTCGAACTCTCTATAGAGTCATGCTTGAGTTATTTCGCTTGAACTAGAGACGCGTTTCTGTTGCCTTTTCCGGAAGCGGAACCGCACGTGATTTTTCCTAAAACGTTGATGGATCTCCTACTGCCGGAGAGTTGGCCGGTGGCCTCCGCCAGAAACCACATTCGGTCGCATCGCAACCCGGCGACGACATCGAAACGTACATTTCTTGTCGGAACATTATCAGGAGGCCATGCTTTCGAGTAAATAGGGTAGGGGTGCACTTTTTGTTTGAATTCGATTTAAAATTTCGCTCTCCGGAATCGAGCACGAGAATCGACTGCAGATGGGATTGTGCCCCAACCCTCCGGCGTGTGGGGATTTAAAAATTGTTAAAATTTTAAAGTTGAAATGCACTCTAATATTTTTCCAACAGGAAAGCATGCCACGACTGGCGAAAAACTTTACACTGTAAAGTTTGTTGCTGTTGCTGCTACTCTCTTTTTAAAGTTTCATTAGTTTTGTTGCTGCTTTCTCCGTCATGAGTGTTTGTGTGTGTGTCTGGGTTATCTAACCCACCACAGCAGTGTGTATATATTTTTAAATCCCAGGCTTCAATATTCGAGCCAGGAGGTGTTCGTCTCCATTATCAATTTCTTCTTTCAACCTGGCGATTTCAAACGATGTTAGTTTTGCTACCGCACTCTTTTATGCTTTGAGTTTTGTTTTGCTGCTGTTGGTGTTTGTTGTTGTTGCCATCAGGGGGGGAACCACAAGTTGCCTCTTTTTCTTTTTTTTATGTTTGATAGACTAACAGTCGAGCAGAACTGGGCTGAGGTGAATCGTGGAGAAATTTTAGTTTTTAGTTTTATGTTGCCGGAGATGGTCCGAAGGTAGTTGGGGGCTGTAAAGATGGAGCATAGTTTTAAAGTTAGGTGCTGGAAACCCGGGTTTCATAGATACTAGCTATTTAACATTCGCGGTGAAGCTAGGAACTATTTTTTAGACGGCCGCAAATCGATGTGATCCTGCTGTCTTGTCGCACGTCCCTTGTTGACCATTCTGTGCAATGTCCCGAATTTTTGTTGATTTGGGCTGCCGGAATCCCGAGTTATAATTTAACCCGTATAGGCCTGGGTGAAATTGGAATCACTAAAATGACCATAACTCAGCGAAAACTCAACCAATTTGCATACTTCTTTATTAGTTGGACTCGTTAGAATGTCTATTTTCCGAAAATGACCCGCAGAACCCGGAAATGTTCCGGTGGCCGGAGATATTCCGGTGGGTCACTGGGTCAAATGGGGTCAAAAATGGCAATTTTGGGACCCGTATAGATTTTCAAACAGAAATCTTGGAAAAATACATTTTTCTTGTTATGATCATTGTTCTACCCACAGACAATGCTAACCATCAATTTTGAACCACCGGAATTGTTCCGGATTGGACGGGTAGGTTCCATACCGCGGGGGAACCGGTCAGGGGGCGGCCAATAATACAAATATTTTTATCATGGCAATATGGGTGTCAAAGTTCACCATTTTCAAAATCTAGCTCATCTAGGATCCCCAAAACCATTTTTGGACCGATCTGGCCACTTTGGGACCGGTTCCCGGTACTCCGGCGAATCCCGGAATACGGCAAATTGCGGAATTATTTCAGAACAATTTTGGACCCAGCAATATGGGTGTCAAAGTACACCATTTTCAGAATCTAGCTCATCTAGGATCTCCAAAACCATTTTTGGACCGATCTGGCCACTTTGGGACCGGTTCCCGGTACTCCGGCGAAACCCGGAATACGGCAAATTGCGGAATTATTTCAGAACAATTTTCGACCCAGCAATGTGGGTGTCAATGTTCACAATTTTCTAAATACAGCTCATCTAGGATCACCAAAACCATTTTTGGACCGATCTGGCCACTTTGGGACCGGTTCCCGGTACTCCGGCGAAACCCGGAATACGGCAAATTGCGGAATTATTTCAGAACAATTTTCGACCCAGCAATGTGGTGTCAATGTTCACAATTTTCTAAATACAGCTCATCTAGGATCACCAAAACCATTTTTGGACCGATCTGGCCACTTTGGGACCGGTTCCCGGTACTCCGGCGAAACCCGGAATACGGCAAATTGCGGAATTCTTTCAGATCAATTTTGACCCAGCAATATGGGTGTCAAAGTTCACCATTTTCAAAATCTAGCTCATCTAGGATCCCCAAAACCATTTTTGGACCGATCTGGCCACTTTGGGACCGGTTCCCGGTACTCCGGCGAAACCCGGAATACGGCAAATTGCGGAATTATTTCAGAACAATTTTGGACCCAGCAATATGGGTGTCACAGTTCACCATTTTCAAAATCTAGCTCATCTAGGATCCCCAAAACCATGTTTGGAACGATCTGGCCACTTTGGGACCGGTTCCCGGTACTCCGGCGAAACCCGGAAAACGGCAAATTATGGGATTACTTACTAAGAAATCAAAAGTTCATGATTAGTCCAATGTATTTATATTTTTTTGAGTTTGAAGATATTCAGGCCTCTCTCTCTCTCTCTCACTTTCCTTTTTGTCTCTCATTCGTTCTGTTCTTTTACTATCTCGCTCGCTCGTTTGTTATTTTTTCTTTCTCTTTCATTCTTTCAGTTTTTCTGTTGCCCTTTCACTGTTTATGTCCTTCTCTTTCTTTCTTCCACACTCTTTTTCTTGCTCGCACTCTCTTTCTCTTTCTATCTCTCTCTCTATCTCTATCTCTCTCTCTATCTCTATCTCTCTCTCTCTCTCTCTCTCTCTCTCTCTCTCTCAAAGCTTTTGAACATTTTTCGCACAACATTACTTTGGCTGACTTTCCGCATACGCCACAGATGGCAGTCTCACAATGAGCACATTTCGTTTCAGTTTTCCGATCCACTTTGCACGTCTCGCACCGAACTCGACTTATCTTTGTGTTCGTCGTCTTTGGTTTCAGGCCTTGCTTCTTACACTCTCTACAAAACTTTAGGTCCATCTCAGTGTAGTGTTGCTTACAGACTGCTTCCGCGCAAATACAACAGGTACGGATTGGCCTAGACTCCTTGCCACACCAGTTGCACAGTTTTGCGCCCGCTTCCATTTGGCGAGAAGAAAACGCGTTCAGCTGCCCTCGTAACTCCTTTGTCAGCCTTTGAGATTTTACACGTTCCTGTACGTTCTCCTGAATGAGCTGGTCGCACAGTTGTTGCAGAAAATTTGATCTCCAACTTTTGCCCTTGCACCGCTCCGGGTACTTCAACCGGTACAGGCAACTCGCATTCAAGCAGGCGACGCTCAGGAGTTCCATCACCAGTTTCTTCGTCCATACCCTGGTCTTTCGGACACAGTTCGTCTTGCGAGTGATGAAATCGCCTGCATCAACAGCGCCCTTCGTCCCGTTGTAGTGAAGCACGATTGGTGGTTTTTGCCGCAGATTGTGGTTTTGGTAAGGGTTGATGTCAGTACAATGGCCGGCTTTTTTTTGTGTCCGTCGATAAAAGAAGTCAGGGTGCTTACGCCGTTATAGCCGACCAGTACCGAGTTGGGTGCCCGGCTGGCCGACTTGGCGAAGCTATCCGGCAAATCTGGTTTGTTCGTTCGAACCGTTCCCGTGAAAAGGGTGTTGTCCTTGAACAGGTCGTCGGAGAGTTGGAGAGAGCTGAAGAAATTATCTGTAGTCACCTCTCTCCAAAGACCCGTAAATGGCTGCATCAGATCCAGTACCACTCTCTTGCCCTGTCCCTTCTCCGGTTTTTGTCGACTTTTCCTGTGTACACCTGCAAGTTGCATATGTACTGACAATGGACACAAGAGCAGCACCAAACTTTCATGCCATATTTGCCTGGTTTCGATTTCATGTAAACCCTGAAAGGGCATTTACCTGGAGGGAGAAACAAAACAATCTATTTTACAAAACATTTTTTTAAATTTTTAAATTTTTGAATTTTTGAATTTTTGAATTTTTGAATTTTTGAATTTTTGAATTTTTGAATTTTTGAATTTTTGAATTTTTGAATTTTTGAATTTTTGAATTTTTGAATTTTTGAATTTTTGAATTTTTGAATTTTTGAATTTTTGAATTTTTGAATTTTTAAATTTTTAAATTTTTGAATTTTTGAATTTTTGAATTTTTGAATTTTTGAATTTTTGAATTTTTGAATTTTTGAATTTTTGAATTTTTGAATTTTTGAATTTTTGAATTTTTGAATTTTTGAATTTTTGAATTTTTGAATTTTTGAATTTTTGAATTTTTGAATTTTTGAATTTTTGAATTTTTGAATTTTTGAATTTTTGAATTTTTGAATTTTTGAATTTTTGAATTTTTGAATTTTTGAATTTTTGAATTTTTGAATTTTTGAATTTTTGAATTTTTGAATTTTTGAATTGTTGAATTTTTGAATTTTTGAATTTTTGAATTTTTGAATTTTTAAATTTTTGAATTTTTACTTACCCCGAAACACGCACAGTCGCTCATCAATCGTTAGGTTGCTGCCAGGATTGTAGTTACGGATGCAACGTTTCACGAAATCGTCGTAAATCAATCTCACCGGCTCCAACTTGTTCTTCGATTTTCGGAAACGTCTCTTCCGAGTTTTTCGGTCATCAAATCGCCAAAAATTGAAGATGTCCTTGAACCGATCGCGTGCCATAGCCAACTTGAAGAACCTTGGTGCCCAAACGTCATCTGAACTCCAAAGGATGTTTGTGTTGACGTCGTTCATATGAAGACGACCTGCTCCGATTAGGACAGCAATGAATGCCCGCATTTCCGGTACCGTAACATCATTCCATTTTCGGCGCTTCGATCTCGCATGCATATTGGTGTATTTCACCATTATACCAAGCATACCGACTGACATAAACAATTCGAATGCGTCCTGGGCCGTTTTGAAATCCTTCGAATGATCAGTCAACCCATGATTACACTGGTCGAATTCACCGCGAAAAGCTTTCTTATCCGGTTTTTTTCGCCATCTTACTCCGTTCCTCGCGACGAAATCTTCGTCGCTCTCGGAAGTGCCACTGCTGTGAAAAACAAAAACACACACATTCATTCACACATTTTTAAAACTTTTAGTCAAAAAATTACCTTGCAGATTGATTTGATTCATCATCTTCACTTGGTAGATCGGAAACTGTCGCTGCATCAGAAGATTCATTGTAATCATCAAGTTCACTCTCACTTTCTGTATCCATCACTCGGTCAAAAAAAATGCTTTGATCAGACGCAATCAAGAACTCAATCTAGAATGAAACCTCATCACCAAGGAACAAGTCGAGAGCAAGCGAGAACGAACTAAAGCATAAAACGGAAAGAAGGAGAAATTTTCTCTTGCTCTCTGTCTTGCCACGCGTTTACCAAAGAGACGTCAATGGAACAGTTGCCAGGTTGCCAGATAAAGATAAAGGCTTTGCTAAAAAATCCATATTGTAATCGATAATGAATAAAATGTAAAATTGCACAATTTTTGAACACAATTTTGCTCAATAATTATGAGAAAGTGGCATGCCAGATTTTCCCAGATAGTTTTGTCAGATTTTTTTTTCGATTTAATTCTGGTAACACTGATACTGGTCCGCAGGGTTGGGAAGCGACGAGCGCAACCTGTCAAAAGCTGATGCGCCACACAATGTACACGCTAACGACAACTCACCCAATTTTGTTCGATGCAATCAACGCAACAGAATTTTCGCACCATATAAGAGGTTTATATTTTGCTTTGGGTTGGGTTTGGAGGTTCGCGCCAAATAAGCTAGGTTTCCTGCTCGCGCAACTACATGGCTTGTACGAGGATAGCGTTGTCATTTTTAGACAAAGTTTTCCACATTTTACATCGAAACCGACAACGAAGAACATGTAAACATTGCACGCGAGCTGTCAAATAAAGGCACGGCGTAAAACCTTATGAAATAAATATAAAAAAAGTAAACAAACAATGAAGTCAGTTCAACACAAATTTTGAACAATTGAACTGACAGGTTCATTTTGAAAATGGTGAACATTGACACCCACATTGCTGGGTCCAAAATTGTTCTGAAATAATTCCGCAATTTGCCGTATTCCGGGAATCGCCGGAGTACCGGGAACCGGTCACAAAGTGGCCAGATCGGTCCAAAAATGGTTTTGGGGATCCTAGATGAGCTAGATTTTGAAAATGGTGAACTTTGACACCCATATTGCTGGGTCCAACATTGTTCTGAAATAATTCCGCAATTTGCCGTATTCCGGGTTTCGCCGGAGTACCGGGAACCGGTCCCAAAGTGGCCAGATCGGTCCAAAAATGGTTTTGGAGATCCTAGATGAGCTAGATTTTGAAAATGGTGAACTTTGACACCCATATTGCTGGGTCAAAAATTGATCTGAAAGAATTCCGCAATTTGCCGTATTCCGGGTTTCGCCGGAGTACCGGGAACCGGTCCCAAAGTGGCCAGATCGGTCCAAAAATGGTTTTGGTGATCTTAGATGAGCTGTATTTAGAAAATTGTGAACATTGACACCCACATTGCTGGGTCGAAAATTGTTCTGAAATAATTCCGCAATTTGCCGTATTCCGGGTTTCGCCGGAGTACCGGGAACCGGTCCCAAAGTGGCCAGATCGGTCCAAAAATGGTTTTGGAGATCCTAGATGAGCTAGATTCTGAAAATGGTGAACTTTGACACCCATATTGCTGGGTCCAATATTGTTCTGAAATAATTCCGCAATTTGCCGTATTCCGGGATTCGCCGGAGTACCGGGAACCGGTCCCAAAGTGGCCAGATCGTTCCAAAAATGGTTTTGGAGATCCTAGATGAGCTAGATTCTGAAAATGGTGTACTTTGACACCCATATTGCTGGGTCCAAAATTGTTCTGAAATAATTCCGCAATTTGCCGTATTCCGGGATTCGCCGGAGTACCGGGAACCGGTCCCAAAGTGGCCAGATCGGTCCAAAAATGGTTTTGGGGATCCTAGATGAGCTAGATTTTGAAAATGGTGAACTTTGACACCCATATTGCCATGATAAAAATATTTGTATTATTGGCCGCCCCTGACCGGTTCCCCGCGGTATGGAACCTACCCGTCCAATCCGGAACAATTCCGGTGGTTCAAAATTGATGGTTAGCATTGTCTGTGGGTAGAACAATGATCATAACAAGAAAAAATGTATTTTTCCAAGATTTCTGTTTGAAAATCTATACGGGTCCCAAAATTGCCATTTTTGACCCCATTTGACAGTGACCCACCGGAATATCTCCGGCCACCGGAACATTTCCGGGTTCTGCGGGTCATTTTCGGAAAATAGACATTCTAACGAGTCCAACTAATAAAGAAGTATGCAAATTGGTTGAGTTTTCGCTGAGTTATGGTCATTTTAGTGATTCCAATTTCACCCAGGCCTATACGGGTTAAAACGTTTATAGTAGTTGGGCATGTACATATGTCAAAAGCGATCTAACTAAACTGCCTTTGACCAGTACAGCATTAGGGTGGAATCGAGTTATATGGGGAAAAAATGGTGAAAATCCAATCAGAAACCCATTTTTTGGGTCCCTTTTAGGGTCCCAAGTAACATCCCAAAATTTGGGAGCGATTGGTTAAGCCAAAAATGGGCAAAAAGCGATTTAAATTTGTATGGAAATTACTATGGGTAAACTTGCATTTTCACATTTTTGAATTTACAAAATTCATGTTTTATTATTTTATGATACTAACACCGTAGAAGTATAGCCCTGGTCTCCTGAAGACAGTATGGTGCTAAAGTGCGTCATAAAAAAAGATACAAAGTTTTCAAAAGTAGTGTATTGAAATAATCAGTGAAACTCACATTTTCTGCCAACATTGCCAAAAGAACCATGAAATACAAAACAAACATGATTGTTCTTAGGTATATTTTGATGAACCTTACGTAAATCGTTTTGAAGAACTGTTCAGAAGATATTATTTAGTTAAGTTGCGCCCCAATTCCTCAAATATAGTATAGTTTTCGAAAGTTTCCGCTTGACTTGGCAGTGTTGGCAAAAAGTGTGATTTTTACCGAGTATGTCGAAATGTCGCTCTTGAACGCTTTGTAACTTTTCTTTAAAGTAATACATGAATTTTGTAAATTCAAAAAAGTGAAAATGCAAGTTCCACCATACTAATTTGCATAAAAATTTGAATCACTTTGCGCCAATCGCTCCCAAATTTTGGGAGGTTGATTGGGACCCTAAAAAAGACCCAACAAATGTGTTGCTGAACAAATCAATTAACAGCATAACATGTTGCTGCAGCAATTTGCATTTCGATACTGGGACCGAGTCGGCACAAAAAAAAAACTTTATCATTGTGAACAACAACATAGGCAATAGTAAAATTTTTGGACTATATTTTATCAACAAGAGCATCATTTTTAATATTTATGATTCCTATTAAACCTTTGCCAGATTAAAAACTATGATTAAATATAAATAAATATGTAACTTAAGTACGAGCGCAGCCGTTCCTGCAGTTGGGCAGCGTACGGTTCCAGCGGACAACCCAGCGATCCCGCCTGGATAAGGGCGTTCGTTTGCCAGCTTGATAGCTGCCGGTAGCGGCGATGCGGCCCAGCAAGGAGTCACCGGGAAGATCTCTTTACCCTGCCGGAGTTCTTTGCTCTCGCGGGGGAGATGATGACGCGGTTTCGGAGCTGCCGCAACAAGGCGGAGCAATTTCTGGCCCTCGGGGAGCTGATGATCAAGCACATCTATAATTGATTATTTTTGTCTGTGATCTAGTTTTAAGCTTTCTCTCTATCTATCCTTTTCCCATTGCACTTTCTGTAAGTTTTTTGAAAACTTTTTCTTACTCTTGTCTATTCCATAGTTATAAGTAATAATTTTTCGATTGAATTACGATGTAAAACACAGCTGAAAGGAACACCAAAACTCTGTTGTGAACCTAAATGAAATATGTAACTTTAAGTAACAAATTTAAAACATTTTTAAAAGCTTAATCTCCTCCTCATTTTTAAGAACTGCTTTTATTTAAAATTAAGAGAAGCTCAAAAATTATAACTTCAGCATGAAGATATGATTTTGAAAGTATGGAAGACAGTCAGAATTGCAACAAAATTTGGAATAAATAATAATAAATCTTTGAAAAACGTTCGATTTCAAAATTTATCTCAAGGACCTGCCATATTTTGCCTTCCTCACCTTACTGAGGAAAGGCTATAAAATCACTTGGAAATTAAACTTCTTAATTTGAAATCCTAGACCCATTTTCATGTATACCTATCGACTCAGAATCAAATTCTGAGCAAATGTCTGTGTGTGTGGTGGGATGTTGATCAAAAAATTGTCACTCGATTATCTCGACATTGGCTGAACCGATTTTGTCCGTTTTGGCGTTATTCGATCCGTCTTGGGGTCCCATAAGTCGCTATTAAAAATTATGCAGTTTAGTTAAGTACTTCAAAAGTTATGCAAACGATTTTAACAAAAGTCCGGAAGATTGTAAAAAGGGTGGTTTTTGTAAGAAAACCCGTCATGCTATACTTTTTCAGAAAGGTATATAAAAGACCTTTCCAACGCGTCCAAGACATTGAAGATCTAACAAATCTATCAAAAGTTATAAGCACTTAAGTGTTATTTATACGCTTTTTGGAGGCCGGATCTCAGATATGTTGATGATAACGTTGTCTGGATCACTCATGCGACCTATCGTAGGATGGGTATTCAAAAGACCTTTCTAACGCGTCCAAAACATTGAAGATCTGACAACCCTATCAAAAGTTATAAGCACTTAAGTGTTATTTACGCTTTTTTTGCATTTAAATGTGAGAAAGGGGCCAACCACCTAAGGGTGGATTAAGTAACGTTTTTTTAAGAAATACCAAATTCTTTAAAATGTGTCCGAGTTTAAACATTTTATTTTTTTAAGGAACTACTCTATTTACAAGTATGGAAAACCAATATAAAAATTACCTGTAAATTATGTTGAATTAAGAGTATCGTGTTAGCAGCAGTGCCGGGATGATGGATTTTTGAGGTGATCTTTTTGTGCTGTACTCGTAATCGTGTTCAGAGTGCATAATTGGCGCGGTCGTAAAAACTATTCGGAGTAAAAACTGTTTATTTTTTGTGTGCCTTTTGTTTCGCTTTTTTGTCGTGAATTGTGTGCTGCGTCGAGGCCACTCGCTTGCCTCGGGGGGTATGTGTGTGTGTGTGTGTGTGTGTGTGTGTGTGTGTGTGTGTGTGTGCAACCAACCAAACGGGACCACGCGGCCGCTTCTTACAAATTGAGTTGTTTCCATGTCCAAATGCTTATGCGAGTTATTTGCATGTACCGTCATCTGGGGCGAATCGGGACACTTGGACTCAGACCATCAAAATGTGTACATCTGTTTCCAAATTTAAAAGCTTTAAGTGCTCTGTAGTCCCGATTCACCCCAGATGACGGTACATGCAAATACCTCGCATAGGCATTTGGAAGGTGTTAGCTCTGCCGTGCTTCGGTGACCCATTTCTACGCTGGCTAGCCGAGCGCGAGGTACTTCAGCTTTATCGACAAACCCCGCCCTGAAGAACGTTTGCATCAATCGGATTCAAACGTTATTTATAGAACTTCCGAACCCTTGTCAAATAGGGACGTGGCGTTACATCGTGCTGCCATCTGGTTATTTTATGTGCAAGAGTGTAAAAGTGCTGAGTCATCGTCTAAAAATAGACGGCGTCCTATCTCGACCAGCAAAATGAAGTCGATAAAGTAGTCGGTCTCGATGAGAAAAAGTGGAAAACGTGGTCTAAAAATAGCGACGCCATCCCCCTATGGACAAGGACCCAGCGCGTATATAGTTGGTACTAACAGTATTCCTAATTCCAGTTATGGCTCACCAAGTCGCGATGGCCTAGTGGTTAACATTTTTGCTTACCAATCCAGAGGACGGTGGATCGAACCCCGACTCGAGCGACTTTGATTTTCGTTCATGATCAGAGTTTCAAAAAAAAAAAATATTTCCTATAGGGTATTTTAACCATTAGTGGACCCCCTAGTAGAGCCGACGCGCATTTTTCACATTTTTTCAATATTTTAAGCACTTTTTCATAACCTTTTGAACAAAACAATGTAATCTGAAGTCTTTTGAACAATTTTAACTATTTGTTTCATCAGTAATTTGTTTTATGCAGAAAAATAGCCATTTGAAAAAATAGTTTTTTTTTGCCTGTTATGGACCCTCTTTTCCAATAGTGGACCCGGGTCCATAATCCGATTGTGGACCCGGGTCCACTATAGGAAAGCTATTATTTTTATACCAACTTTTACCGATATTTGGTGTTTTGATGCATTGTGGAGGTCTTATGATAGATATAATGAATAAAAGATGGATTTTCCATCATGAACAAATATGTTTTGATATCAAATTTTGCATAAAACAACAAAAAACATAACAGACATTCAAACACATTTATTTCCAAAAAAGAATAAAGAAAACGTTGTAAAAACATCTGTAAACATTAAAATGATAAAAAAAGTAATTTTGATGCTCATTTTTCCATATAAATTATATAAATAGTTGGCCGAAACAAAACAATAGATTTGTTTACAACTGTTGATAAAACTACGCATGTTTATTTTCAAAAAATGTTTTGTTATTGATTTATTATTGTAAAATATCATTTCAAACTTTGATTATGATGCTTCAGTTAAGTACAATTAACTATAGTTTTTTTTTATTATTTATAAATTCTTACGGCTTCAGCATTTTAGATACTTTTAACATGAAAATAGCTATATTTATACTCCTAATTGAATAAATATTCAATAAGGTTGATTACAACAACCATTTATTGTATGTTTAAGAGAAACTTTTGCTTAAATACACAGTTTTCTTCATTTTTGAAGGTTCATTTAACAAGGGTCCACTTTTGGAAAAGTTAGGATTTTCGTTGTCCTATATTGGACCCCCCTAATTTTTGCTTGAAAATGAGCAATTCTTTGCTTTATTTTAGTATAGTTAATTAAACTTACATTATTTCGACTTACTGAAGTTAAATAGCCAGTCAAAAAATGATTGGATAGTTAATTCAATCATAAAATAGAAATGCTGTTTTGTTGTGAAAATGCTAGTGGCCATGGCAGATTTCAGAAGTTGAACTCAAAACACTTATTTTGGCAAAAAGGACAATTCAATGTCAGTCAACTTTTTTTTTAAATGATGCTAAACATGCCAAGTAGAGATTTGCAGACAAAAACACGCTTGAAATTGTGATTTTATTGGTTTTTTCATCAAAAACCCATCAGAGGGTCCACTATAGGAAAGGGCTCCACTAATGGATAACGTACCCTACATTCTTGTTGGAAGCAGATGGCCATCGAAACCCAGGACCATTCGCTTACAATGCGAACACCGTAACCGCTTTAATTGAATGTCAAAATTCTGACCTGTCAACATTAGAGGTACGCTGGAATTAGATGCTGTTCCCCTATATCAGTGCTTCCAATCTAATACTCGCAGGTAGCAGCATTGAAATTATGGAAAAGTATTTTCTGTATCGGATTTGGACTATTGCTGATAAAAAGCTTATCCCAGTCCAGAGTATAAAGCGTCGTCGATAAAGCGGTGTTAATATGAAAGGATGACAAGGATGACCACTTCCG